>NC_090233.1:12881839-13094339 GCF_024489055.1 Chanodichthys erythropterus | reverse complement strand
TGCCAGCGACACTGGTTTCTAAATTACGGCTTCATGCAGGCCACGGCAGATCCGTCTTATCGACCTTAACACTATTGAATCATAACGCAACAAACAAGCGCTCACAAACACACGATTGTATCTTGCACACATTATGTGACGCAAACTTCCTATTTCAAACGTCCTACAAAATGAAATCCGCGTTCTAATCATTTTTGCATGTCCTGTGTCTGTTTTACTCTCAGGATTATTAGGTTTAATCTACAAAAGCTTTCAAAAATGTATCACAATATATTTTGTCTATTTTATATTATGCATTCATGTAGCTCAAACTCTAGAGCATGCGCGAGCAAAGGTCATGGGTTCGATTCCCAGGGAAAGCAAGAACTGATAGAATGTGTGCTGTGAATGCAATGCAAGTCGCTTTGGATGGAATCATCTGCCAAATGCACAAATGTGCATTTTATTTTTAATTTAAGACATTTTTCAGGCCTGCTTAATAAAACAAATTTGATCCGACAAGATGCAAAATAGCCTACACACATTACTAGTTAGCCTATTTGGTAGCCTAAGATGAAATGCATTAAACTTATTTTATATGTGCGTATAAAATGTCTCCTCATAGAAGGATACAGATGAAGGGAGGGTGGGTGGGGGTAATGTGGGGGGCAGTTATACTGTGGGTGGACCGATATTGTCACGGCATTGCAGACGAACCCACACTACCTACGTGGTTCGTCCCAGCGCTTCCGTTTTCCAGCGTAACGCACGGGGTTTGACCATTAGAGAAACAGAGGAAGAGAGACAGAGAGAGGGGACGGATAGAGAAAGAGAGCGAGGGAGGAGGTGATCGTGCTTCTTTTCTCGAGGAATACTAGACAGAGCCTCCGAATGCGTGCGAACTGCCATTAGTGCAAGTCCATCACTACCACCAGAAGAAAGATTATCGTTTTTAAATCGATCTGGATGAAGATTCTTGCCTCACTGAGGACGTAGAGCAAATCCATGGGTTCACCGAGCAGAATCCCGTGAGCTTCACGCTTGGAATATATTTGACATTCAAAGGGAAGTTCGCTATCAAACCGCGAGTATTTGGAACTGCTACGAGCTTATTGTACCGTTTCAGGGACTCGCAAAACTGCATCGGAATTTAAGGTAATGTCCAATGTCAGTTTCTTCGAGTTTGATTCATTGAGTTGTTGCACTTAGGCCATCGCTACAGCTTAAACCATCGGTATACAGATGTGTAAACCATCCGTGATGCATAGAATGATCTATTGTCGTTCATTATAATTGCGGAATATTATTTATCAAACACTTACACTTCAAAGTTGCAATGATTATAGCTCCTAACCCATTCATAGAATTCATAGACGCACCAAGGAAGACAATGAGAACTGAACTGCATTGTGTAAAAAGCTATATGTTTATGAATTATGTATCTAATACGTAGGCTTTATTAATGTGTAGGTTTATATAATGTGTGTGTTTGTGTTCAAAGGAAGTTGCGATTGATTGGATGATTTATGTGAGCAGACTTTTCAATATTATGAACACTGCACTTGTTTTTGTTGGACCATATGGGAGAGTTTTAAATGAAGACTGTTTTGGAAGTTTATTTCGTTAGCATAAATGCAAAACTCACAAGCACAATGATCATTTCTGTCATTGTAATCAATGGCAAGGACTTATTACTGTGGTGCAAAATGGGCTGAGGGGAACCGAACAACTGAAACGCTTGTTTAACGCTTTCTTTTCTGTCATTTAGGCCTCGCGGTGGAAGTAGTTCACAGGCCCTTCTGACATGGCGGACAGCGAAGACACCTTTCGACTCCAAAACTCTCCCAGTGACACTGATTCAAAAGATTTACAAAACGACGGTAAATCAGACAAGCAGAATGGAGCCGCTAGCAAATCCCCGTCATCACAGACAACTTACATTCAACAGGTAACAGCTACTGTCTTCAACCACTTCATTGTGTGTGTGTGTGTGTGTGTGTGTGTGTGTGTGTGTGTGTGCCTACTTTACCATATTTTGGCTACCCAGAAGTACCACAGAACAAAGTTATTTTTAAATGTGAAATTCCAGAGAGTTTTCTGTTAGGGTTAGTGTGTGGGTCAGTTTTTAGTATAACTAGCTGTTTATAAAAATAATAATATGGAATGTGCCCATTTAGATTGCTAAATACGCTATAGTTGTTAACTGTTGAACAGCCGCTGACATAAGAAAATGAATAAAGCTGTGCAGTAATTTCATAACATTTGTTCAGATGGTCGACGAGGCACGAATGCTTTCGAAGAGGATTCAAATATAGATTGACGGAATGAGATGCATAAAATCATCAAAAGAAAATAATGCAACTAAAAGTAATGCAGATCATGAAGGTACATGTGGGAATATTTGGCAGTAGCTAGTTCACATAGGCTATTTCTGAAAATGTTCTCTTTGCTACAACACCATTCGAAAATAATAACTTAAATGTTCGTTCTAAAAGAATTTCAGGTAATGTTAGCTTACTCAGTTTTTCAAACGATGGTTTAGTACAAAATCAAAACGTAATCTTGGCGTTTATTGCCATATATTTTGGTTTAGTAACTTTTATTGATCTACTTAAAGCTGAACAACTTTTTTCTTCTTTCTTCTGCACACGCATTTTGATGCAATTTGGAGTAGCGGCAGCGTCGTTATTAATGCTTGAAAATATGCAGTCCATTTGTTCATTCTCCACGTCTGCATCTGTCTTTTTAAAAGGGAATGGAAGGGATAAAAGTTTACTTACACGAGCGAGAGTTGTGGACAAAGTTTCATGAAGTGGGAACTGAAATGATCATCACCAAAGCAGGGAGGTAAGACACAATCTTTTCATTGCATCAATGCAGTTTTCAGATAACTTGACTAAACACACACACACACACACACACACACACAAAAAAAAAAAAAAAAAAAAAAAAAAAAATGCACAAATTGATTATTATAATACTAATAATTGTATATAATTTTATTATATGAGCCTTCGTCTGTTTCCCCACTGCAATGGACATGTTTATTGAATTAGAATTAATTATAAATTTTCCATTAAAATTTTTATCGACACAGACTGGTTTGCTTGGCTTTATATATGATAACATAAAATTCAGATTTCTACACTGCAATAACTATTAATTTAGATGTATTTTTAGTTTTTTATTATATAAATTTTAAATTCAATTTCAATTATTTTTGTTAAGAATGTGTTTTGAAAGTTTGCAGTGTCAGAATAGACTAATCCCGCGTACTTCAATAAGCAATGGTTTGACTCCATCATTTAAGATGAGTTTTTATCCTAGTTATGAGTGGAGCTGGAAACAATCATCGTCTGTATTCTTGATGCAGATTTTTCCAATAAAGTTAAAGTCATGCACTGAACTTGGATCTCTCTCTAAAACAATAAGAGCGCTTTAAAATGCTATCATCACAAACCATCGCGTATTGCCTCTGAAATATAAAATTAGCGGGGCTTTTTTTAAGGTTACATTGGGTATTAACTGTTTGTAAATTATAAATGTTTATAAATACTAATTGTTAACAACAAAGGCTGATGTTATTTCTCTCTAATAGCTAAGAAGTGTTTTAAAAACATATTGAACATGTAGGCTAACTGTGTTTCAGTGCCTCTTTCATTCACAAAACATTTTGCTTCTTTAATCACAGTAAGGCTTCTCAGAAATCACATGCGGGTTTAAAGCATGAAATCACTGTGCATGAACTCCTCAGTGCTGTTGCTTAACATTATGGTCAGTGTGAGAAGATAAAAAGGCAAGGTAAAGTTCGAGAAATACCGAGCTAATCGAGGGAGATTAAGTTGATGTTTAACGTCATAAATCTCCGTATGCATGCAGCGAATTGTCTTGCAGTTATTCTCATTTATTAGGCTATTCATAACAATTACATCGCGGCAGATTTCAAAATGTGCAGCTTATGATTTTCTCTCTGCACAGAGCTGGACAAAGGTGGCTTTTGTTCTAATATAATTTTCTCGTCAGTTTATTGGAAAAAAAACTCTCATATATCAATCTGGAGAATTAAACGAAATATAAATGTTCTTTTGTGCATTTTAATACGTGTGTTTCTTAAAGTGAAACCGTGCATCACATGTGAAGTTGTGCCACTGAAAGCACATATATGCACATTTTCATAGTTCACACCAATATCTCATTATTTGTGTTACTTGTCCTAAATGTTCCTTTTATATTCTGTAATTTAAACGTTGTATTTGCAGACTTATAGCCTATATCGTCATGTGTACGACAAAAATAATCTGAATCAGATTTATCATACTAAAGGTAGTAAAGGGTCACGATCATAAAAGCCTATATATGAAATAGTCAGAAAGTTGTGCCGTGTCAAAATGTATATCCAGCACTGCTCGTTTATACGTCTAAAATTATGGATTTTGTTGTTGTTTTGTTTCTTCCATTAAAAAATATACTTTATATTATTATTATTATTATTTAATAAAAGCTTCAACACAACCTTTACGCAATCCGTGCTGTAATATTGTCCCGTTTTCATCCACAGGCGGATGTTCCCAAGCTTCAAAGTGAAGGTCACCGGGTTGAACCCAAAAACCAAATACATTCTCCTGATGGATGTTGTGCCAGCCGATGACCACCGCTATAAATTCGCCGATAACAAATGGTTCGTGAGTCATCAATTGTTTTATTCACAGTTAATGTCACTGCTACAGGTTATTATTTAGATGTAAAGTTCTCAATATTGCTGCCCCGTACCTTCTAGTACTAAAGACAAGCTTCTCAAATGTTCTTGGCAAGACCTATCAAACTGTCACATATTCCTTTTAATTAAATAATTAAATAAGACTCATTCATGGTCTTTATGCATGCTTTACTAAGACTAAGAAAAGATGATGATTCAGATATTCCTAAATAATGGTTATACAGACTTCATTTTAGTTTCAAACAATTGAAAGTTTATATTTACACTTTAAAATGTTTACATTAAAGGATGAGGAAAAACAGACTTATATATATATTCGATTCCATCTGCTTCCTACAGCAAAACAGAAAACACAGTATTATGCTACTTGTTTTATGCTCCTTTTTCAGGGTCAGTGGTTTTAAATTGTTGAGGTTATTGAGGGAGGATGTCCACAGGCCAACATCCCCGATAATTACCCGTTCAGTGCATGTTCTGGAACTAACGACCCTCTTGATCAACCATCATCTTAGCCATTAACCAAATAAACCGGTCTTTGAAAGACATTATGTACAATGCACAAGGCAGTGATGCATGATAAATGGAGGCTGAATCACATTTTGACAAGTTTCAATTTCAATAAAGCAAACATATGTTCAGGGAACAAAACATCTGTTAGTTTTAATGAAATCACCCTTGTACTAATTAATGCATGGGACAAATGAAGAGAATCTCAAACCTGAGAACAATATAATCACAAGTAACTAATATAAAATATTGCAAGTATAAAAGTTTGGAGGGAAGTTGATGCAATGATGCAAATGAGTGTGTTTTGCACTATGGCTCAGGTCTGTGACGGGGAAAGCAGAACCTGCCATGCCGGGAAGGCTATACGTCCATCCGGATTCTCCGGCCACTGGCGCACACTGGATGCGGCAACTGGTGTCTTTCCAGAAGCTTAAACTGACAAACAACCACCTGGATCCCTTCGGACATGTGAGTGAATATTTGTCTCATGTATTTGCTTTGAAACTAACCCCAACCCTTGAACACAGAAATATATTTGACAAAATCATGTTGGATTGCACACCCTAAAAAGCTACTTGTTTTGTTGGCATAAATGGATGTTTAAAGGTTGGTTCAGTGATTTTTGACTTGAATATAAACAGTAACTATTTTTTTCAGACACAGAACTCATGACAAGCATTCCTCATTTTTTCCCTCAGGCCAAGCAGAGAAAGAGGATTTGAGTTTTTAGGTAGCATTTTGCGGGTGAATTGCATCGGAACTCCAGCTCAGGAAATACAGCCCTGAATAGGTGCTACTGACAAACGCCAGAACAGTGTAATAACCAAAACACATCTTAAATCCAGTAATGATAATTGTGACAACAAACGCACCAGCAGACAGCCTCAGATGTGGACACACTTAGTTCAGATTACAAATTTACGCTCTGTAAACTGTTTTTCATTCTCCAGGTACCAGCAATCTTGATATGTGAAGCGTCCACTTTTGGCTTAAGCTAGTGTAGAGGAGTTTTTCAGCCCACAGTGGTACTCTTAATTCAAGAGCATGTTGTTCAACATTTCTCAGATTTAGCCCAGATCACCTTAAGAGTGAGCACTGGGTTTATTCCTGCAAAGAGATGTTGATTAGATGCCTCACATGTGTATTTGTGACTGTGAGCTCTTTGCTGTTTAGTTCTGATCACAAGGTTGAAGTCGATCAAGCTTGTTTTGCTGCCAAACCTCAGCTGGTAGAATGAAATCGGAGCCCGGCTGGAATGTGAGCAGAGTTGTAAATTTCTGTCCAGAATGCATTTTTGATTGGTTGCAGCGGTTCTTGGCGTGCCCCCTTTTGTGCCGAAAGAGTACCCTGGGATTTATAAATGAAGTACGGCTTCTCGACCAAAATAACAATCTATCGGTTTGTTGTTCCAGGTGGTTGAAATAATTTCAGACCTATTTATAATTACTAGTCTCAGAAGCAAGGCTGAACATGCAAAGCTATAAGCTGGAACCTGTTAGGAAATACATAAAACCAGCCAATATTTCCCAACTCTGTCTTAATTAGACTCCAATGATGAGATAAAGATGTCTGAAAGAAACTCACAATAATTCCCATGTGGGTCACTTACCAAGTATGAACACAGTAAAAGCAATAGTTAACTTGAGTACAGTCTGAATGTTCCAAGTTCAAGGCGTTTTTAGATCGAAGCAAACTGGCTTTGATCATTTTAGTACCATTCATCAATAGGCATACACACATTCCCTGCCTCTTGCAGCCATCCAGAAATATCTGAGTCAAAATGGCGGAGTTTGGATAACTGTGCTTCAAACTGTTTATATCTAATGGCAGAGTGTGATGAGTGATGGACAGAGGTATACAAAGGCTGTTAATCTGCAGGGTTTCAGAGTCCCTGTGATGTCGGGAACATGAAAGAGTGGGGCAACATTCATGGCCCTCAGTGATCGCTCACTATCATTAAAAACTATCATACAGCGCGGGGGCAAATGGAGAAATGGAGCAACAGGGCATCCAGAACAGTGGGTGGTCCCACAGAAAACTTTTCTGATGTCCATGCAGATTTCCACATTTTCTGTTTGGTTGCAGTGTCCAAGTAGGCCTACAGTGTGCTTCAGAATTTTATTTTGACATCACATGCATTTTTTAAAGTGTTATATATTATTATATATTTATATTTATCTAATAAATCATCTTGTCGATCTGGAGCTAAAGCAATATTCCCAGCTGAGAGCTGTGTTTAAAGTTTACAGCAAGCCCTGCTTTCCAAGTCTCAGTGTTGATTTGAGCCAAAAGCGGCTCAGAGGGACTGGACCGATGGCACTGATCAAAGAAAACGCTGCAGAAACGCTGCAGTTGTTTGGAGAATGCATGCGAGGGGAAAACGCATGAAAATGGAAAAGAGGAATGTATGTGTGTGTAAACTTGGCATCCACATCCAGAATGCAAAGTTTAGACAAAGTAGCCTACATTATACACACACATTAGACTTGGAAAAGAACAGCCGACAAAGCCGACAAGAACTTGAACAAAAAGCAATATTCTATTTAAAATCCATATTTAAGACAAGTGACCACTGCAAAACAGCAACTATATTGGGATTTTTCTGCAGTGGTGTATCTGTAAATCAGATCCAGCGCTGCTCAGACTCTGTCTAGTTTGAACAATAAGTAACAGGATGACAAAACGGTTTGTGCTAATATTAAAAGCCGGGATTTGTCTTAACAAAGTGGCTCTAACTCCAAAATCCGACACTACAATTAGGCTTGTCCAAGGAAAGCGAACAGACGGAGCGCAACAGCGCCGATTATTGATCTCAAAGCGATTTGAAAAATGAAAGTGTTTAAAAAACGCAGCTGATAGAAAGATAAACGTTCAGTCATAACAATTTGTAAGCGTCGTTCTTTCGCAGTTAGCCTACATTAATCATGCATGGTTGCATAATTTTATATGAAATGTTTTTCTATAGATATATTATATCTTGCTGTATATTATAGAAAAATAATGGTCGTCATATTTAAGCTCTATTTTCTTTCCAGATCATCCTGAATTCCATGCATAAATATCAACCAAGGATCCACATCGTGAAGGCAGATGAAAATAATGGATTTGGATCCAAAAACACCGCTTTCTGCACTCATGTGTTCCCAGAAACGGCGTTCATTGCAGTCACGTCTTACCAAAACCATAAGGTAAGAAGTTAGATTGATCAAATATTTTAGGTTTATCATGTTGAGATCATTTTTAACATTCAAATCATGAAGTAAGTGTGTGTGTGTGAATTGTTGAATTAGTATAGAATAACCTGCTTCAGGTCAATGACAAGAGATTCGAATGAGCTTATGATTGGTAAAATGATTCCAGCCAAACTACACGCCTAACTTTGATAGCCTGGCCGATTTGCCCTAAATAAATTAAATTGTTCAGCTATCAGAAATATTGTTGCTAATTGTAACTGGGAATTATTAAGATATTAATTACATCTATAGACTAACAAGCCATGTAATTAAATTATATTTTATCACAGTGCTTGTTTAGATTTTTCACTCTGAATTCACGAAATTCATTACTTGGTTAAGCGATTCTCCAGAAACCAAAACTATACTGAGATTCTGTTGTAGTTAAAAAAAAAGTAACGCGTGTTTTATTACATTTCCATGAATTATATTCTACTCAGAAAACAAAAAACAAAAAAGAATAAAACATGTCCGAAAGATTTATGTGGCTACTAAACATTTTTGATTTGGTCAGCTGTTGTGTTTCTCTAATATTTCCATTCTTGAATTCAAAATTTGATTACTGTTTAATAGTTTAGCTCCCAAACCAAGACATTTCTAGCTCGTAAATGTTACGCGTGTCTTTCTCTTGAAAGAAAAATAATAATAATACGGATACGGAAAGATAGCGTTTGCACAAATAGAACTAAATAAAGAGATAAAACAATTATGTACATAATGCGTTATATAAAATTATTGCATGTCTGAGTTTTTGTCACACTTGTTGCACAGATGGACAGTTGCTATTGTAACTTTTATCCAGTTAAAAGCCTTAATGACACCGCGATTCCGTAAAATCACAAACTGGAACATGATAAAGATAAGCTTGCAGTGTGTCTAACACTCATCTGATTATAATTGAGGTCTGTGTGATAATGTGAGAAAGAACATCGAACTGCACATATTTAACACACTTTAATCCAGACCTCTTCTGGATAGGCCAACCTGTATGTATTCATTGATTGCAATTGGTGTAAAACTATGGCACAATCAAATGCTCGTTTATTTGACGGCTCTCGAAGGCTTAAAGTGTACGATATTTCGAATTTATTATGAAATATTGTCTGTGAGGACCGAAATATTTTTTTGTTGAAGTGAAAGAGATCGCCAAGCTGAAGGAAGCCGTTTTCGCCCTCGCTTTTAACACAAAGCGAAACATGCTGTTTTTTAATCAACGGTTTAAGTTTATTAATTATTTACACTGCTTATTACTTTTAATTCCAACCAGTCAGCTTTTTAAAGTTTTATTTATCCTAAAAACCTAAATGCAACATAAAATTGTTCATTTAGCCGAGTATTTACAAATATTTTTTAAGAAAGCAATTTTACATACCTTAAAAGGGTAAAAGCATGAGCACCTGTATGTCATTAAAAATGATTGTTTTTGAATAACCTTTTGGGTCTTAAGATTGCAGCTAAACAAGCCAACGCTGATAATCATGTGCCCTTTCTTTCACTATGAGCAACATGTTACAAGTTACAAAAGGTAACACAATTTACCAGAGCATGTATGGCACATATTCTTCATCGAGTAGCATTAAACAGGCCGTATGAATATGGTTATTTCATGCGAATATACAAACAAAACGTGCCGTATAGTACTGCTAATATAACTGCATTTAAATGCAATAACCTGTACTTCTGGTAATCAAATTTATCAGTGAAAAGTTATAGAAATGAACTGAATATAAAGACGAAAACAATACAGCAACATAAAAAAAATTGAAATAAAACAATAGTCGACCTTCGCAAATGCGACATTGACATATTTTGAAATTATTCTGTTTGCACTTTTATGAAAAAAGGTACACATTAAGGACATCAAATTGTCATATATAAAAATACTGAATTTTGTAAAGTCACACGCACAGTGCTTTTTCAGAGCTCAAAGGTGCGTCCCAACATGCACATTTTTACAAGGTTTCATCTCAAGTGAGAGCCAAAGTAATGTCAAAGATCAGGTCCTGTTAGGAAACACACCACAACAGCCAAAACAAAACCCTCCCAGAGAGAGAGAGAGAGAGAGAGAGAGAGAGAGAGTCTCATTAGAGGATTATCCCTGAACTCACTCATTAGAGTCCAGAGCATCTTTAAAACAGCTTCTGTACATTTGCCAGAGGCACTTGGGATTTACCTTATATACAAATGCTTAAATACTATCTTTTTTGTATGCTTTGTTCAATTTTATGTACTTATGCAAGTCTTTTATTAACTTTCACAGATTCACAAGTTTTGTAATCTATCAAATCAGATTATCAAAAAGGCACTTTAATAATAATAATAATAATAATAATAATAATAATATCACTTTATAATTAAATTATTACATTTTTTTAAATGCATGGACACTATTTACAAAAATTAAAATATTTTACATTGACTTTTGATATTTTATATTAGGCCGATGATATTCATAGGCAGATCTCACAGAAAAGATTCAAATGAATTATTCTTTCTTCACATGTGGAATTATTAGACATTTTCAGGCTTATGCAAAGAAAAAAAAAATCTACACCAATCTTTATCCAAACTGACAGATGTTTTTCAATATTAGACCAGCATCAAACAAACCTCAATGCTGGGTACATGGAGATTTCATCTTTTCATCATCTGCTGACCAAGCAGAGTAGTAAACCACCAGGATAACTTGTCAATTTCCACACAGAGCAGCTCATTTTGCTCCTACATCTAACATTCTATTAGATATGCCTTCAAAGACAATTACAATGGGTTCCCCAATTAACACAAACATACAAGACAATCATTTTGAAGACAGTGAACAGTGGGCAATGCAAATCCATGAACACATTACTGCAAATGATAAAAAGGAAATCAAGCCATCTTTTTTGAGTTTTCCTGCTTTGTCTGCCATGGTTTACCATTTAGGAGTAACTTCTTTCGATCTCTTGAAGTCTCTAAGATGTCGATGCATGCTCTTATGCCATTAATAACAAAATATCTGGAGTTCAAATCAGGTTGAGGATCTCATTGTTTGTTCCAAATGAATGAAAAGACCACATTTGTGTGTTGGTTGTTTTACAGATCACCCAGCTGAAGATCGAGAACAATCCCTTCGCAAAGGGCTTTCGTGGAAGTGACGATATGGAGCTGCATCGCATGTCAAGAATGCAGAGGTGAGTTGAAATCTGTGAAGAGTGACATAATCGTACATAATCCAGTGCTTGCATAATGAGTTATTTTGATATAAACAAACATATCAGCATTTTTGTTTTGTTATACAAACTATTCTGAACTATTGAATGTAGAAAAAGTTGACATTACATAAATATTTACTAAAGTCCATTTTTTGGCCATTTAGTTTCAAGTCTGTTAGTCTCACTGCTGAGCATGTTCAGTTTGATCATTGTTGGTGCACTTGAATCATTATTATTTTTGGTCAAAGCATGGGGATTTATGATGACATTATAATTTGTTTTTGAGAAGTACATGTTTTAGAGTGTTTGATTAGTTAGTTAATTTATGAAGCACTATTTAAAACAGAGTGTTGACCAATGTGCTGAACAATAATAAAATAAACCATATTAAAAGAAAACAAAAACAAAACACACAGGCAAGACACCAAGAAAATATTACATACAGACAATGCCTCAAACTAACTCATTTGCAAGAACTCAAAATAAAAAAAGTTAATCAACTAAATCTTTTATGTTAATTGCTATTAAAATGTACGAGTTAGCTAACTCACTACTTCAAATTAGGAGCAATTAACATGCATGAGTACTACAAACTGTAAACTTGATAGTTCTGTTTACTTAAATTTGGGAACATCATAACTTGTGTAACTGATTACCTCAATTTTTTTGAGTTATCCCATCTTATTCGGGTTTAAAGTGTAGACAAAGAAGATGCGCCTTCAGATGACTTTTAAAAATGTTTCCATCTCCAGCGCTACTACTAACATAGTCCTCTAAACAATCAAAACTGACTGATCAGAAGACCTTAAAAAGCAAGAAGGCTTGTGCATGTGTAAGAGCTCTGACAGGTAAGGGTGCTAACCCATTCGCAGACTTGTAGATAAATACTAGGAGCTTAAAATCAATCCTATACTGCACTGGCAACCAGCCCAGAGAAGCCAGAATAGGGGAAATATGCTCCTGATGCAGCATTCTGAACCAACTGGAATGGGTTTAATGTTGTTTGGCAAACACCCATATACAAAGAGTTTCAATACTCAAGCCTCACAGAAACAAAGGCATGAATCGCCTTCTCAAAATCATCAAAAGAAAGAAATGGATTATGTTTTGTTGTAAAAGTTGTGTTATGTCCATTACCATCAGTGTTCTGTATGGTGCGGTTTCTTCTATTTCAGCACATTTACACAACTTTCTTTGGTGGATAGAAGTAATTCTATATAACCTTTTTAGATTGATACCCATGTAGCTGATACACAAGTTAAACTAAGAAAGTTCTACATCATAGTATACAACATCAGTGGTCATAAACTTAAAATGCAAGCTTAGAACATATTATATTGTGTTTGCATTACGGAAGCTTGTTTCCTCCACGGATTTTAAAAAAAAAAAAAGGGGAAAAAAGGAAAATATGGACTGTTGCGACATTTTATCTCATAATCTTTTCTTAAAATTCTGAGTTTATATCTAATAATTCTGTGAATTGACAGTTATAAGCTCAGAATTCCGAGATATAAACTGAGGAGAAAAAGTCAGAATTCTGAGATTAGAAGTCGCAATTATTTCATTCAACAAGCTTCCATAGACACCAACTTTTTTCCATAAACTGAGTAAACTCAAAAAATTCCTGAAGCTTGTTGCCTCAAGTTTTTGAGTTTTCTGATATTTTACAGTGAGCCAACATAGGAGCTGAAAGATAACAGGAGAACTGACCAGCATTTTCAGATGGCCTGGCAGATTAAAACTAAACTAAACAGGGTAGTGTTAGTTAATGCAGAAACACTCAGACACAAACCAGAGACGGCTGCTTTCACAAAGGCAGTGCTCTCGACTGAGGGGACACTTGTTATGCGAGTGTTCCTCTTGAAAACTGTCCACTCCCCCTACAGCCATGGCAATATCTCTGTTTCAGCTCTATGTCGATCCAGAACAGTTCTCTGCAGTTGTGATATAGTTGGTCCAGTGGAGGCAAAGACCACATGGCTCGTTTTCTTATTTTCTCCAGATGACTGCAGTATAGAGTGTGGAAAAACACATTTTCAAAGCAGAAAATCTGGTCGTACGGCCCACAGCAGCCAACACAGGCGTTGTCCACTCCAAAATGACAGACTTCATGATACACTAGGAAAAAATGGCAATGCTCTTTCCATGCCGTAGTTAACTTTGTCTGTTGTTACTTTCAAACAAGCAGAGAAAGAACTGACTAATCTCTCCCACGAGAGCCTTCTAGTGAGTTTCCAGATAATGACCTGAAGACTTTAAGACCCAACTAAATCCTGTACGATTCTCCTACTGAATCCGTTACACAGCACTACTATTAACTTTATTCTCAGTTATTCATTCTGCAGACGCTTTTATCCGAGATGACTTACAAGTGAGGAAGGCACTATTTGTTAAAAAGACAGCGAAGCAAAGTAATGCATCATAAAAATACAGAGAGAATAAAGAAACTCCACTGTGGTGCTCTGTAGAAGTCAAAGGTCCTGATATCCTATCTGTCCTCCACTGTCAAACACTGAGACTTAGCAGGTCTGGTCTTAGTTAAACGCGGACCAACTGGAAACCAGGTCAGTGGTTCAAAAGAAATAGTCAAGGAATTAATGCATCTTTCATAGATTAATTGGCATGAAAACCCCCCTGTCGTAGACAGATGGCGAAGAGATTATTCTCGTGGAGTGGTGGATGTGGTTAGTTATGAAAGGAATGGTTTCGAGACCTTGGCTGAAAGAAAAGCATGTAAATGTATGCCATGAAATGGCTCTTTTCTGTTCTCTAAAGCACCAAGGAGTACCCGGTGGTCCCTCGCAGTACTGTACGCCAGCGGGTCGGCACCAGCCAAAGTCCGTTCGGCGGTGACGTCCAAGGTCTCTCTACTCCCAGTGGCATGAGCTCTCAGTACTCCTGTGAGAACGGGGTCACGAGCACGTCGCAGGATCTGCTGCCCCAATCCCAGTCCTCTTACCCGCTGCCCCATGAACACGGCCAGGACTATCACTGCATCAAGAGGAAAGGTGGGTCCATCATCCATTTCACTTCTAAAAAGTTTAGCTTTTAGCATAAATGAATACTGTAAAAAAATCTGTTAAATTTTCTGCAAAAAACGGCAGCTGTGGTTGCCAGAGTTTTGCATCAAATATACGGCAGCAACTGATTTAACAGTACTAAAAACTTTTTCCATTGTATAGACCCAGCAAACATTTGGATGTTTAATGACCATTGAAAAGACATCCCTCCGACACAAAAAGTAGTTCCAAAATGAAAGTTATAAAATGTGTCTGAATGCATTTTTAGGAAATGTTCTGTGTTATATATTTTAACCGATTTATGCCATCCTACCATGATTATTTCTGGCCAGGGACACAATGTTGCCATCGGACAAACGTTTGCTGGAACGACTTCAGATTTTTTTAAGTCAACATTTATGTGATTAAAGTTGAGTCAACATTTTCTAGTAGATGATGACGTCATTAATAAACAAATATGGACCCGTTCACACAGTATGCATTTTCCATTCCAATGTTCTACTTTTCCATGTAAATATACACTAGATGGACGTGTATATGACCCTTGCGCTTGCATCTTTTGCATCGTCTCGCGCATGTTTTTTATCAGTTCTTTTGTCATTGGGTCATTATGTTTCAGCTCGTTCTAAATCAGAGACAGGTGAACTAGCACAGTAAAGATTACATTTATATGAATCCATTCGTGAAAGAGCGATTCTTCTACCTGCCAGTGTCTCTCTACTAATAGTAAAGCTGTGCGTTTTAGTTACTAAGAAATACATGCTAGATCTTTTCAGGTTCTAAGCTATTACTGATAAATCACAGAACAGTGTTGACAATCCACACATGCACATCATGTGCAAATATATTGCACGCATACAGAATCATTCAATAGCGCAGAAATGTAGTGCGTGTATAGCACTGCAGTTTAGAGCAGCGATTAACTTACCTGTACAATAAGTTGTTTAAAACGTGCATTAACCCGATCAAAATTGAGCATCCAGATGGTATAATCAACCATATCTTATGGAGCGGTCTCGGAGTATGCATTTATTTGTAATTAACTGTAGGATACTGAACGTAAAGGTGGACTTCAAAGATACTTTTATCCTGTTGCACCCTCTATAGGCCAAGGTCAGCGACAAGTTGACGTCATGCGTAAAGCTCACTGTCAGAGCTTTAAAGTCGACTAGTTGATTAGTCAGTGCAACCCCTAGTATAGAGGAAGAAAACTTTTTACAGTGACTAATAGCAATGATTCAGTCCCGTTTGGCTTGTGAGATTTCAAAATGATACCAAAATTCATTTCCATCCCATTTTGTCTGTGCACAGCTGAGGACGACTGTCACGCGGGAGAGCACTCGTACAAGAAGACCTATGTGGAAAGCTCATCCAGCGAGGATGATCACTACTACCGGCCCGTGAGCTACTCTCAGTCTCTGGGTCTCAGCGGCGCCCCCTACAGGGCCGAATCTGGCCAGAGGCAGGCGTGCATGTATGCCAGCACGTCGCAATCCACTGAGCCCGTGCCTAGCCTGGAAGACATCAGCTGCAACACCTGGGCGGGCGTCTCGCCATACGGTGGCTGCTCCGTGACCACCATGCAGCAGATGGAGCGGCTGCCCTATCAGCACTTCTCTGCTCATTTCACCTCAGGACCGCTGGTGTCCAGATTGAGCGGCGTCGCAGGCCACGCCTCACCACAGCTGGGCGACACCCACGCCATGTACCAGGGTTCAATGCCTCATCAGCCACTGGGCCGCCAGTGCAGTCCAAGCGCGGGGATCCAGTCGCCGACCGCCGGCCTACAGGGTAACGAGTACTTGTACACTCACGGTATCCCTCGCACCCTCTCCCCGCACCAGTACCACGCCGTGCACAGCGTCAGCATTATGCCCGACTGGAATGAAGGCAGCTAACTGGATCCCAAACATGGAGGAGAGGCGCTTTCCTGCATATTTATATCTTTTATATCTACGCTGCCTTGTGAGACTCGTGTCATAAATATCGGAGCCCAGTTCAACTGGCTGAGGCAGCACTGAACCTCTCTGTGTTTGAGCAGGGCAGTTTTGCATGATACTGACTGAATATCAGGGACAAAGAACTTTTCCCTTTCAATGCAAAGACAAATGCACAAAAATGCCAACCGACAAACCTTATTAAAAAAAAAAAAACAAGATGGCAAAGTAATTGAGGGGGGAAGAAAATCCAGTTTTATAGTATTTTTTCCATTTCATTGTTTGAGTTGTTTTTGACTTTGTACTTTTGAAAGTATGAGGTGATATGTTATAGAACAAGTCTTTGGGATCTTATCTGTAGAAAAACAAAACATGAAACCTTCTTCTGGTCAGTGAGCACCATTTGTCTCTCAAATCACGGTAGAAGTGCTGATTTTTACTTGGTGATGACTAAAACATTTTGGTGATGCAGATTTTGTTCAGGGATATATTACAAGTTTTAAAGCAATCTTTTATGCATCTTTGTGTCTCTAAACTACCAGTAAGTCCGTGATACAAAACATCAGTAAAATTTATTTGATAAATGAGCACTTTTTACTAAACGGTTAGCTGGAAATAAGGCACAACACTCAATACAAGCTAAAATACAATAGACTGGTAGTTCAATAGTACAATAAGCTAGTTATCACTGACATACTGGCCCCAGTATCTCTGTAAGAACACAGACAGCTAAAAATGCTTTAGGGTTATTCTAGAACATCTAAGATACAACATTGTTTTTAATTTACATGCAACATGTAGTACCTTAACAAAAGTTGGTATGGAAATGTTTATTTTTGGACACTTATAGTCAGCAGATTTTTTTTTTTTTTTCCTGTTAATAGTATTTATTTTTCTTGTATTATAAAACTTCATGTTACTTTACCTTAAAGGCCATTTGCTAGGTTGACTTTTTGACATTTGTTTTTTCATTACTTTGAGTTTTGTAGTCAAACTTTCCTTTGAGCTAAAAAAAAAAAAAAAAAAGATGGGGGGGGGGGGGGATACAGACAAAAAGATAATCGGACTGGTTTAAAATTTTCAATGCATACGAAAAACTGTCAAAAACATAAAAACATGCTGTACATACAACAAAATGTACATAGAAAACAGAATAAATGTAAAAAGAATCTTCCTTGAATTCTGAGTTTATTTATTGCAACTCTACTGACTGTGGCATTAATCTATGCAATACCATACACCTATTAAATCTACACTGTAAAAAATAATTGTTGCTTTAACTTAAAGTTACCTGGTTGTCTTAAAATTTTGAGTTCATTGAAATTAAAAATTTGAGTTAATACAATGAAGGCGATTGGTTTAATCAACAGAAACCCAAAACATTTTGTTATCTGAAGCACATAAAATTTATTTGACAAAAGAAAAAATGTTGCAATAAATCATGAAAATAACATTTTACAGTGAATGAATAACTCTATGAATAATGGCTTTTCAGCATTTGTGGAGCTAAAGTTTACTGGAGTGATAATAAGCAGTTTAATAACTGAAAATCAATAAACTTAACTACACAAATGTAAGTGTTATTCTAAGAGTATGACGATCTCTTTCACTGTTTAAGCCCATTTGAGTGCATCGCTTTTGAATTGATGTGATTGAGGAACGCCTTGTATTTTGTTTCAGATATTAATGGTGGTCATGACAAATTAGCAGTTGTGTAGAAAATCCTTTGGATTAAAGGAGGTTTAACCAACAATTACACCGCCAGTGCTGAGGCCTCTCTCTAAATCTTAAACATGTCACCCTTGAGAAAACAGTCCATTCTGAGCCAAAATGGAGTTAACCATTGACCTCTAGTGGCAGTCAGTGGATCGCTGAACCGGTAAATGTGAAAAACTGAAATAGCTGAAACACTTACAGAGACACAATCCTACAAACATTGCTCAAAGTGTGTGTGTGTGTTCAACTTTTTTGGCTAGAAGAAAAACACTGATTCCACACAAATAAAATACTATTTTTTCTTTTGTCCATAGTACACCGAGACTCAAGCATTCTGAAATATGATTGTGTATCGCACACTAAGTAACATACAGACCGTGTGCAGAACTGTTTATTAGTGTTCTTCAGTCTCTCTCGCTCAGGACAGGTCTTTGGCCGAAAGCGGTGACCTTCCCTGCAGACACCTTTGATCTGACTGATGGGGCCTCTCTGGACAACCTGCTCCTACGCATCCAGTCTTATCCCTCGCCGAGACCCTCAGCGACCCCCATCCAGCCGGAGAAATTCATTAACCCTGTAGCCTCCCGGCCTCGTCCCTACTGCTTAACGGCTGATTTATGAGCGCGCCCCCCCACGCATCTTCCGATCGGCCAAACGTGCATGTGTGACCCAAGATGGATTATATTGTAGGTTTCTGAAAAATGCTTTAAGACAGGCTATGTTTTTCAAAGGCAGGTTCACTGGACTAGCTGTCAGGGTTTAAGTGGTGAGGGTTATAGCCATTAATTATGTGATGAGCCTTTGTAGACTTTAATAATCCTAGTGAAGAGAATTAAGAGTAAGAAAGAACAGGAGGGGGGAAAAAAACACATGCCAATGTGAAAGTCCATATATTCGAGTGATGGCCATTTCTACCAACGTTACTTCAACCAATCCTCTAATCAATAGGACATTTCTGTATACATGTGTGTATGTATGTAGATCATTGGAAAGGGAGAAACGAAATAATAAAACAGTGTCCTACAGTAATAACATGGACATTCACATAAATATTCTGGAATGGAAAGGGGGCCAGCAAACCAAAGATTTACAAAAAAAAAAAAAAAGATATAGAGGGAAGTTGGAGTAATGATAAACTACGGCCCTACTCAACCCAGAATCTGAAAAGAAAACAAATCATTGTCAGAGCCCTGAATGAGCAAAGAGGAATAGAAAGAACAAGAGCATTCCAAAGGGGAGAAAAAACGAGAGGGGGATTACTTTATTAAGATGTAGTGAAATGCGGCTGACTCGTGACGGATGACTAGTTCAAAAAGGAAGGGTCCGAGAGGCAAATCTGTCTGCCGCAGGAGTCGAGCAGCTGCTTTGAAACGTTTGCCTGGGCCAAACTGTAGCAGTCAAAGCCCTGTCATTAGAAACACTGACTCCCTGAGTCTTTCTAGAGCGCCACGATGACCAAACATACTGGAGAATTCTTAGGTTATTTCAGGATTTTGCATCTCTTTCTTTGGTTAGTGAGCACATCGAAGCTGAAGTGGAAAACTGGGTCACGGTGAGCGAAACAGGGAAGTCGAGCCTTCGTCAGATAGCACATTTTCTGGTTCATGTAAAGACGTCTGGTGTATCAGCAGAGACATGCATCACCCTGTTGACATATAGCATCTGTGCTGAATGCTGGATTTGTAGCCCGGAGGCTTTCAGCACCCAGATCGGGTCTGGAGCAAAAGAAACTGAAGTGTTGAGAGGGTAAGAAACAGCCAGAAGGCCAAAAGATATCAGACCGCTCTCTCACGTGAGGCTCGAAACAGGCAGTGCCTCTGTTAAATGCTGACGTTCCAATGCGAATTTAAAGTATAAAGGGCAGTTCGCTCCAGTAATGACAACTATATTAGCATCCACACCAGCGGACGATATCGTTCTGTTTATTATAAGCCTGTGCTGCAATATTGTAAAAATATCGGGAGGACAGGCTCTTTTCACAGACTGATGATACAAGGTGTATATGACTTTCTTCTTTCTGATGAACACAATCTGAGATATATTAATAAATACCCTGATGCATCCATGTTTTATAATGGCAGTGAACAGGGCAAATGACTATGAAGCTCAAGAAAGTGCATCCATCCATCACAAACGTACTCCAGGGGTTAATAAAGGCCTTCTGAAGTTAACCAATGTGTTTGTGTAAGAAAAATATCCATATTTAACAAGTTATAAAGTAAAATATCTAGCTTCCGCCAGACCGCCTTCCGTATTCAACTTTTTTCATAGGACGTAGCATAAGCGTTTTGAACTGCGAGAGGCGGTACACTTTCTTCGTAAGTTGAATACGGAAGGCGGTCCGGTGAAAGTAAGATATTTTACTATAGCTTGGTAAATATGTGTGGAGTACGTTTATGATGGATGGATGCACTTTCTTGAGCTTCAAACTTGATGGTCCTGTTCAATGCCATTATAAAGCTCGGATGCGTCAGGATATTTATTAATATAACTCAGATTGCGTTCATCAGAAAGAAGAAAGTCAAACCTAGGATAACTTTTTATTTTAAAGTGAACTAATCCTTTAATGTACATTTATAACACTATCCCCCGGTTTCACAGGCAAGGCTTAAGCTAGTCCTAGACTAAAATGCATGTTTATGCTGCTAACTGAAAGTAACTTGTACTGACATACCTTAAAATATGTCTGTGCCATTGTTTTGTCTTAAGATGCTCACCAGTAATGTTTTTTTTTCTTCTAGTGAACGTTTATAAAAGCTACTTAAATATCTTAATTGAACTATGCACTGTAAAAAAAAATCCCAGTAAAATTTACAGTAAAAAAAACAGCATCTGTGGTTGCCAGAACTTTACCGTAAAAAATACAGTAGCAACGTAAAAAAAATCTGTTAAATTTACAGTAAAATAACGTATTTCATTAACTGATATAATGTTAATTTACCAACCTAATGAAGTACTAATATCTGTTTTGTACCTTTATAATACACTGACAGTCACCAAACACAGTGGTGATGAGAGTCACATGATGATTCAAAGTTCATCACAAGCAGCTTTTCCACTGAGAAGGACAACACTAACATACAGAAGGTGCACACAGTGTCATTCACACACACACTAAACACCATCATGGTAACATGCATTATAAATGCAATAAACATTAATTTAACAACATTAGATGTAACATAAAACCCTAATGTACATAACTGATTAGAAAAAAATGAGAAAAACTAAGAAGAAACAGAGTTATTTCAACGAAAATATCTCAAATGTGAAGTATCACGCAGGGAATTGTGGGAATGTCAATTTACATTTTTTCACTGTAAATTTTTCAATGAATTGTTATTTTTCACTTCCAAAAACTGTGAATTTAACGGTATTTTACCATAAAATTAAATTAAATGCACCGTTAGATCTATTACAGTTATTCACCGTATATAGTACGGAAACTTTCTGTAAACCAATTGACAGTTTTTCACTGCAGCATTTTTAAAGGCTTTTACTTTTAAAATCACGGTCATTTTATACAGTGTGGCTTAATCTTGGCTTAGGCTAAGCCCTGTCTGTGAAACCGGGCCTTTACCTTGTATTATATTACCTTGGCATTAAATGACATAAAAATAGTTAACTATGCTGTGTGAGTGTTTCTAACACAAATAGCTAAGGGAGTGACACCAATTTTGTCATACTTCTCTCTTCTGACCAACGTAATCAGTTTTGTGATATTTTTGTCCTCTTTTGTAAAGTCATAGAAACACTATAGTGGATTTTTTTTCTTTGCTATTGGGGCAAATGGGAACACAAAAACTGTACTTGTTCAAAGTTTACCCAACTATGACGACTTCTCAACCCCGGAAATGTGAAAATGGCCCATTCTGATTGGCTGTCAATGTTTTTATCATTCGTCAGATCAAAGTGATTCCACATTTTTTGATTATTAAAAATACATCTCGAACAATACAGGAGGACTTCTATATAATATCATCAGGACCTGATAAAGATGAGAATTTATTGCTTTCAGGCTTTCATCCTTACTTCCACAATCACAATGAAGCCACAGAGTACATCGATCAAGACTTCAATCCTGGATGCTCTCACCAAGTCCAATGATTTATTAAGACAGCCTTGTGAGACTGATGAACAGCCACGGCATGGTTAAAATCACGGGCCCAGAGATAACCATGACTAAAATCATGGCATTGATGTAAAATGCACTCATATCAGATCGTAATGTATGTCAGAACATCTCCATCTGTCCTTGTCATGGAAAGGCCGGATTGTCCAGTGGGGGTTTTGGAGCCTAATCTGAAACTAGGACTGGAAAATAACTTCCAGCTGTCTAATCATTAGGACTGATAAGGCACCCAATTCCCTCCACCTACGGCCCGTCTGTGGGAAAAGGTAAGAGTCCCAATGGATGGTCTGGTCCACCAAGCTACAGCTGCTTCACCTGAATTTTTCCTCCATATGGAAAATATTGAGTCTCACAGGGAACGGCTGTGGGTCTGCGCCGTCTCAGGGTCTGTCTTTCTCATTATTTGTTGACAGCATGTAAATGTGTCCATCAAGCTATAAATGTTCAAATGTTACTGAAGTTGTATGGGATTGATCTCTCTTTGTGCCCTATGTTGAGACTCTTATGTATGTCAAGACAAGGTCTTACTGACCCGAAGCTCCTCAGCTTTGGTCTTTCTTGTAGACAGTCTCTGTGTTGTCAGTCCACTCAAGTCTGTCAGTGGAAATCCCAAGGTACTTCTACAAATGATCTCCATGTCAGAGACATTGAGACAGATGGAGATGGTTTTCTTCTAATTTCAGTTGGTATGTATAGCACGTTTTAAAACACACAAAGCAGCTTTACAGAAAAAAATAAACTGAAGGGAAAGGGAGAGCAGAATAGTTACAAGAAAAAGCTCCTTAGGATGTTCATGTACGAGGAAGAAACTTTGGGAGGATACAAGACTCAGTGGGAAACCTTCCTCCAGATTCATTTTAACCAAAGGTTTTCTGTCAGTTAACAAAATGTAAAGAACATTGGCAGATAATTCAATAATAGTCTTTCATTAATTGAGAGAAATTATATGAAGTTAAGTCATGAACATCTAAACTGATCTTGACATGCCCACTAGTCACCTCACATACTATATACTCATGACTGAATTAACAATTTATTAACAATAAGGTCCATGTACAAAATGCAGCCTATACTATAACAAGATGGGTTAGAAAGATCGGCATATGCTGCAGTCTCAACTTGAAATATTTCAGTCATTGCATACATGAAACGACCAAAGTGAGAGTAAGCATATGCTTCCAGAAGTAATGCATTTTTATCAACATCCATACCTTCCCTTTCAGATTTACCTTGAAATCCTGCATTTCAGTAGATTATGTGTGTCCAATCCTGCTTATAATCACTGGAGCGGTCAATCATTTTAGCAGCACAAGTTCTTGCCAAATTTCCTGTTATAATCAATGACGCTGCCTGCTCAATGAATCAGCACTCAATTATGATTGTAAGAATGCAGAAGTCAAGTTCATCATTGCATTCAGCTATAACCTTTTATGCAATGGTACAAATATAATGATGTAATCAACACTTTTCACAATTAGTTAGTCCTGGCAGTTCTTTCAAAAGAGTTCCACGTGTAATACTTATTTAGTATGCAAAGATGTTAGCCAATCATAGCAGTGGGGTATAAACTTGTTTAAATCAGAGGGTGAAAATGAGGGTTAAAATTGCCTTTTATTTTTACATTTTGGGTGCATTTACATGACAACAATGTACTTTAAATGGAAAAGTTCAAATTTTCAGGCCCCCAAAATGCAGTTTTTGTGTAAATAATTGGCCAAAATGCATAAAAAGTTTTCTGTTTTTCATTTTAAAATTATGTGTAAATGGCCTGTTTGGCAGTTTTTGATTTAAAAACTGTACTAACATTATAAGGGCCCCTATGGAAAGATTCATGACCACTTTAATGCTAATTATATAGCACCCTAATAGCATCTACCAATCCATTTTTAAAATAAACAGTTATACACCTTTACATTAAAGGATTAGTTCACTTCAGAATTAAAATTTCCTGAAAATTTACTCACTCTCAATGTCATCCAAGATGTTTATGTCTTTCTTCAGTCAAAAAGAAATTAAGGTTTTTGAGGAAAACATCTCCATATAGTGGACCAACAGGTTGAAATGTCAGTTTCAGTGCAGCTTCAAAGGGCTCTACATGATCCCAGACGAGGAATAAATGTCTTGTCTAGCAAACAATCAGTCATTTTCTAAATAAAAATAATAGAAATGATATACTTTTTAACAACAAATGCTCATCTTGCATCTTGCATCTGCTCTGCGATCCGCCACGCATTACGTAATCATGTTAGAAAGGTCACGTGTGACGTAGGCAGAAGTACCGCGGTAGTTGACGCAGTTCAGCACTTCCGTATTAACGTCTGAACGGCGGCTCAGCATCAGCATTACACGCATGGATAAAAAACCTCTCGGATTTAATCAAAAATATCTTCATTTGTGTTCTGAAGATGAACAAAGGTCTTACAGGTGTGGAACGACACGAGGGTGAGTAATAAATGACAGAAATTTAATTTTTGGGTGAACTAACCCTTTAAGTTTGCACGTCTCCATTTTCATGTAAATTAGATTTGACAACAAAAAACATGTTTGTAATAATTCTCAACTGCCAACACCTGATAAACATTTGACAGCAGAAATATTCAACGTAGTATCCCAGAAATCACTTTGTTGCTGCCTAGCTGAATTGCAGCTCTTTGCAGAAAATAGAGACAAATAATAATAAAAAAATCAGGGTGCTAAGCAAGGCTATCTGCTCAGTGTATTAACAGCGGTCTGAAATCAATACAGGCCGATCCCTCGACACTCCGCCAGCTGTTCTTTGAGGGGTATCGATCTCCCTAAATGCAGGGGTCTGGAAGCCTCTTGCTCTGGTGGGAATGACAGTCTCTGGGCTGTCTGAACACACCAGCTCCCGCCTCAGCACGCCAAGCAAGACAGCAAGGAACCTCGGATGAGGCCGATGTGTGACTTGATGATATCAATAAAAGCGGCTCCCGCTACAGACTGGAGTCACGACCCGCCGCTGTCGCACTGACCTGCCGCAGCGGAGAGCCTCTCTCTAGGATGCCAACACTCAATATCTCACCGGCAGCTCTGCCCTCTCCATCCATACAGCTTAATGTCTCGCTGTTGTCGTTGTTTTGCTGTGTGTGTTTTATATGCCCTCTGGACTCCAGAAAGCGCTGGCTGGCACTCACTGGCATGAGCATCAAACAAAGATGCACAAGATATGGAGGACTGCATGCACAAATTGAAACTACAACTAAAATAACTACAAATATAAAACACTGAATATTACCTGAGATCAAGATTACCAGGCTAACCGTTTACATTGCCCAAGAACATTGTTTTGGTTCTGCTTTGGCTCTGAGTGACTGTGCGGATGAATATGATTATCCTACTGCTCATTAAACACATTCTCTTTTTGCCAGCAGACTCTCCTTTGTTCGCCGTTGTTTTAAACCGGGTGATTCCCCAGAGGTTTGAGATTTAGCGGCTCCATGTCTAACTTTCTCGCTCGTTGTGATGATTAACCTGTGACACTCTCACACCAGACACGCATCAAAGTAGGCGGAGAAACTTTTCTCTATTTACAGATATGACGAGAGCGAGTGGCATATGTATGCAATTTCCAGGCGAAAACCATCCCGTCAGGTCTAAATTATAAACACTTATGATAGGCTTACCATAGTAAAACAGGGTAAGACCAAAACACGATTTGGAAGAAGGATTGATGACGTATTATTTAAATGTTGATAGATAGATAGATAGATAGATAGATAGATAGATAGATAGATAGATAGATAGATAGATAGATAGATAGATAGATAGATAGATAGATAGATAGATAGATAGATAGATAGATAGATAGATAGATAGATAGATAGATAGATAGATTACCTTTAAAGTCATTTACTAGTTTTCTGGGCACATCAACTTACATTTTGCATAAAAAAAGACAGAACAACACAAAAATTGTCAAATTTATTGGAAACAACAAACTGCTGTTAGTTCATAACCATAGAAAAATCACTGCATTCATTCACTTTTCCCATTGTTTGCCTATTTGACAGGTGTAATTAAAATAACTTATACTTCTTATGCTGCAGCAAAACCTCGCAAATGGTCACAGGGCTGGATATCGGCAACAAAGTCACAATACATTTCAAAACACAGAGGCGATGATGGAGTACATGTTGCAACATGGGTCAAAACTGAAATAAATTTCTCCTCAGCGGATTTTAGTATAAAAGCTCAGGAAGAGTTGGATTACATTAAGCACAAATTTCTGCATTGTTTGCTTCACACAAACTGAATGCTCAAATGCATACGCTTTTGAAAGCCACACCCACATCTCAACATCTTCATTCTGATGTGCGTCGCAATACAGAAGAGAAGATCTGACGTTCCTTCTGTTGCATTGTGACTTTAAATGTTTTTAGACACTTTTACATTAGTTGCTTCTTATAAGAAGTCTTGAACAAACTGCAGTTTGATAAAGCATTTCATAAACTGTGATTAAGTATAGAAACACAGAGTATTTCACTTTTTTGTAAGTGTGTTTATTCAAATTGACTTGACAATTTACATGCACAAACTCACTCCGCTCTATCATGATGGATTGGCAGAGCAGCTCGTCACTGATTGGCCTGAATATGTGTTTTTATGAATGTAAAGGAACAGAAATAGAGTCAGAATGCAATAATCCTAAGAATAGTGTCAGTCATTGAGTGAGACTGCTTCATATTTTTGTGGAAAATATATATATATATATATATATTTTTTTTTTTTTCATGATTCTTTGAAGAGAAAGAACAGTATTTATTTGAAACAGAATCTTTATCCTCACTTTTGATTAGTTTAATGCATCTCTTTACTAAATAAAAAATCATAATTTCTTTAAAAAACAACAGCAACAACAACAACAAAAAACAACTTACCCTAAAACTTTTAATGCACACTACCGGAACTCAAAGGTTTGGGGTCTAATTAAAAGTGAATCCTGAAAAAATGGTTTACAAGGGTTAAAACGGTTTCCACACAAATATGAAGCAGCACAACTGTTTTCAACATTGATAATAATCAGGAATGTTTCTTGAGCAGCAAATCAGCATATTAGAATGATTTCTGAAGGATCATGTGACACTGAAGACTGGAGTAATGATGCTGAAAATTCAGCTTTGATCACAGGAATAAATTACACTTTACTATATATTGACAGAAAACAGCTGTTTTAAACTGTAATAATATTTCACTGTTTTACTGTATTTTGATCAAATAAATGCAGCCTTGGTAAGCAGAAGAGACTCTTTCAAAAACATTAAAAAAAAAAACGTAAAAATCTGAGTGAAACCGCCTGTGGAAAAGAACAAATGTAGGGCGGGGCTTGTTTTTGTCCGTGGGGAATTGATTGGATGGTTGTGGTTTGCTATTGGTGGATCTCATGTGAGTGACAGGTTGCCCCGCCCTCATTATTAGAGAAGAGAAGAGATGTTGCTGAGAGAGGTAGGGGAAGATATTATGATTCAAGATTATGAGGAATATGAATTTAAAACAATGATGTGCACAGATAAATTATTTATAATAAACACTGCAATATTCCATAAAAAGTAAGAATTTCATGGTGACTTTAAATAAAAAATTATACCGTTCACACACACATACATTACATACTATCTAGTCCATCTACACAAACTCTGGTCTGTTGGCTGTAGAAAGTTAACTTGGCTGCTACAGTCAAGATGGATGAGACTGTGTGTGTGTGTGTGTGTGTGTGTGTGTGTGTGTGTGTGTGTGTGTGTGTGTGTGTGTGTGTGTGTGTATACTGTGTAAACTTGTGGCAAGAGATCGAGGCTTGGGGAAGATAAAGACCGATCGCTAGAATGTAAACACTCTGTGAAGTGGCGGTGGAGGCAGTGGCTCACACACACACACACACACACACACACACACACACACACACACACACACACACACACACACACACACACACACACACACACACACACACACACACACACACACACACACACACACACACACACAGGTCAGGGTTAAGCAGCATTCTCTTTAAGGGCTGCTTTCCCTCTTAACCCCCTCTGAGGGGCAGACCGTCAGTGTAAAGCACAAGAGAAAGACATCTGATAAAGTGTCTGCACAGACAGACTCATACAGACTGAGTTAAGCTCCAAGTGCACATTCATAAACTCCCGAAGCTTTTCATATTTTTCATATTCTGCGCGGTGGTCAGTTCACTGCTGTGACACAAATTAAGGGGCAACGTTTGCCACCTTAAATTGATTTCCATTTTTAAAAACGCTGATTCATTCTGGAATGAAAAACCACTGCGTGTTTCTTGGTTTCTGTAGCAGTTTTGTTTGGATCTTTTTCTTGTTGGCAAAATAGGGCAAAAAAGGACAATACTGTGTCTAAAATGTTAATATTAACTTAATATTTTAAACTTTAACTTTGACATTCTTTTTTATTAAAGATAAATAAAACTACTTTATGCACAAGAATTTCATGCTTATAATTTTTTATGTTTTTTTGCTCATTTTGAAATCAGAACAGATATGGCACTAAAATGTGTTTATAAAATATTATTCACAAATGCATAAGCTAATTCCCATTCATGAAGTTATGAGTTTGTGATGTACTGCTTTGTGAATGTGTATTACCTTTCAAATTTTGAGAAATTAATTTTGAGACTATTTTATCTTAATATTATATGTCTCAAAAATATGACTCCGTTAAAACAGCCCAAACTAATTTTAATATAATAAGTCAAGGGACAAGAGCCCAACTAAAGCAAACACTCATCTCCACGATGGTGGCTTCAAAATTGTGATTTTTCTCCTTTGGTGATTCTGCTTGTTCGTCTATATCGGATGTCCAGAAGACATCAAAAAAGACGTTATAAAATTTTCATTCTGGCCCCTCAGTGGACGTCTTTTCAACCTGAGACAAGACCTCAAAAAGACGTCTTCTGGATGTAATTTGCTCAGTGGGTAATGTCAAAATTAATTTTATTTTAGAAATTAAAAACTGAAATGTATTCAATTATATGTATGATTTTGTAAAACATCTAGTAAAAAACAAACAAGACAAAAGAGCGTCATGCCATTGGATCCAGATAACAGGATGAAAACATGTGAATGAATGACAGCTCAAAACACAAGCACAGCATTAGCATGAGAGAGAAGAATGAAGACACACAGCTGACACAAGTGAAAGTTTTTGTCATTTCTACAATGAGTCGGCCTCTTCTGGGATGGAATATACAATCTCACGCTTATCTCGCAATCTGACTACAGCTGAGATTGATGAAAGCACAGGTGGTTGGTCAGCACATATGTTTGAGAAATCCTTTCTGTTGGTTTAGTCTGCCTATGAGGATCAACCGCGTGTGCGAGTCTAGAAGGATCTTTGATGTGTGTAAGAGGCAGTGATCCTGTTATTTTTAGATAAGGAAAGGCGACATTAAATGCTCTGCCGGCCAGTGTCTTGGTCTTGTTTGACTTCTTGTCACAGATTGTTTATTAAGTACCTATGCACTAATATGCCTCACATTTTTCAATTCCTTCAGAAGACAAATAAGTCCTAAAAATGAACCCACTTTTACTGTCCCACACAGTGCAAATAAATCTCAAGAGTGTCACTTCAACGTCTTCATAACCGCCAAAGGAAAGTCTTCAGTCCTGTTCCCTGCAGAGAGCCGCTGACATGTTCATCATAACATTGGCTCTCGTAGTCATATACACACGGCCTCTTGTGTAGATGGAGGCGTATTTACTCGTGATCAAAGTGCTTAAGTGGTGCATAACAGCATCTATTCTGCACCCACGTCTCTCTCTGTTCTAAAGGCTCCAATCACCAGGGTGATGCTTCTGTGCGTCCCGTACAACACACTTCACAAGTACTTAAAGATGAGCTTGGATTGAAATATGACAGCGGCGGAATGGATGCAGCTACGAGCAGCTCTCAGACCGTCTTTGTTATCTGACTCGATGGACAGTAAGTAGATCCTCAGGACAGAAATAACAGCATCTGCATTTTGTCAGACTTATCTGTCCTTCAGCATTCGCTTCGGTGAGATTTTAGGACATGACCAACACTATTTTGGTCTCTAGCTTTGCAGCCGTCATCATGATGTGAAAAACTAGTAGCCAATAATTTGAAAGGTTATGAATTTAAACATCACAATGTGCTTTAATTTATGGAGTTATGTGTGACTATAAAGCCCGAAGTATAGTTCAGTTTTTATGCATACATGAGGGTCAGCGTCTAGTGCATGACACAAATTTTGTACTTGAATGCGCAGGTCGCACATGCACATTTAATTTTTTTTTTTTTGCAGTAATTAAGCTTATCCACAAGGTGGCAACAGTGCCCTGGGTGCGTCGATTCAGACGGTAGTCAAAGAAAAACTGCATAAACAGAACAGACTGGAACGCATGCAAGCTACAGTGACAATGGAGGCCTACATAGACGAGAGATTGCGCGAAGAGGTTAGAAAGTAAAAAACTCCAGCGTGAATGAATACATGGATGTTTACATGGGTTGTAACTCATAACTTGTTTGCATCAGTTTTTACTTATGTTTTTGTCCCTATAGACCCCTTAATCGCCTACGTCACTGTGACGTCACTGCTCTAGCTGGAGGCAAAACATACATAAGAACTAATAGCGGGCGCGCTAAAAGTTTGAGGTTTTGACTTTAAAATGTCGTCTTCTTGTGTTTTTGGCTGCCAGAATAGAAGGAACAGGACTTTTGGTTCAAAACTAAAGTTTTACCAGATCCCGGCAGACATTCCTTCACAGAAATCAAAAAGATAATTGTGGTTGAAAGCAATACGGCGTACAGACTGGACCGAGACGATCATAAATAATACTCGTGTTTGCAGTGCACACTTCATATCAGGTAAAATAATCGATGAATATGTAATGGTGTGTTGGTTTTATCTAGTTCAAATCAGCAAATTTCTGTTTTATAGGTGAAAAGTCGCCAACTTTCAGCGCACAAGCTAGCTTAAATGTTAAACAAACATACAGCGATAGATGTGTGTGCCATCCTTTGAATGGTCTCTTAAAATAATCCACATTGCTAATCATAATTAGCCCAGCGATGGGTTACATTAGACAATAAGCCTTGACAAAATTCCCTGAACCACCCGAAAGTAATTCATATGTTGTCTGTAAATTAACTTAAGTTTTGGATATTTCCTAAAGATAGCTGTCACGGTCCCGCAGAGTCAGTGACTGTACATATTCGGACAGTTCTGAACCTTCTTCTGCTTCTATGTTTAATAAATCCCTCCTAAAACATGCTAGCTTACGCTTGTCAACATTGAGTCCAGCGTCTCTTTTGCCTCCAGCTAAGCCCCGCCCACCAGGAAACGTTGCAATGTTTACAAACTTTTAAGGGGTCTATACATTTAATGCAGGCATAAAAAAAAAAAATCAACACATTTAGGGATGAAATGGTTACCACTTCAAGGTAAAACACGGTAAAATTCTTGATTAAAACCTAAATACTGAAATATAATTTTTTTTTAAATTAAATTATACTTTAAATATGAAACTAAAACTGCCAGAAGGTGATGATAATTCACTGTCTTAAGGCCCGTTTACACCAAGAATGATGACTATAACGATAACTATATTCGCGTCCACACCAACGAACAATAACGGTCTGTTTATTCTAAACTCACGTGCTGCGGTTTCACGTGCTGCAACTTCAACGGAAGCAAGACAATGTTTGTCAAAACTAGTACTAGATACCTGAGGTAATTTTGTTACACTCTTTGCTAGCCTGGCATAATGATTTCATCGTTAATTGTTCTCACCATTTATTCTGAGGGTATGACCGATTGTTGTCTATATATACATTTTCTTTAAAGTAGCCTTGAAAAGGGTGTTTGACTTGTTAAACAGTTGTGGCCCTTTTCTAGACATCGTCGATTAACTTCGCAATGTCGTCTGCCATTTTAAATGCACGAGCCCTTAAATTACATTTGATTCTGATTGGCTGTCAGTGTTTTATCATCAAACAGCTGAAACAAATTGTTCTGAAAGTAATCCCAACAATATCGTTTCTCTATATCGTTATCGTTGACAGTACTGTTCTTTTATATTTAGAATGATTTTTAGAACTATATCTTTATCATTCTTGGTGTGAACGGACCTTTAATGAAGGAGTCATTGAGTCATTCATTCAACTGGTTCAAATGGCTGATTCTAAGAATTTATTTATTGAATCAATTTGCTTAAAAACACTGAATCATTTACGAACGGAACACCACTGTGTTGCTCTGAGACGCACAGCCGTTCTGTTAAAGCTTTGTTTGGAATTTTCATTGGTGAAAGAGAGCAAATAGATAATATTGTGTCTAAAATGTAACTCAAAATATTATTTATTGATTTTACAACAGTTCAGTTAAACATCATATTTGCAATCGTGCTGATATTTGGGAAAGAGAAATTATATTACATGGTATAAATATACAACAAAAACAGCAACAACATTGAATTTTAGGGTCATTAACTCCATTCTACTAGACTACAGAAAACACAGGCGTGTCTTCACACACCCTTACTCTACAAGGCCAATTGCAAAAAGTCCAAAGTCCAAGTCCAAACTGTTCAGCTGAAGTAAATCCACAACAGGTGCAAGTGAGTCAAAGCAACTAAAAGTGCCCTGTGTGCAACAGATATCAATCCAGGGCATTAAACATGGAAAAACATTAGCTGAGTTTCAGTATGACAAGGTGAAAAATGGAGTCTCACAACCGCAGATAGTTCCACTCTAGTGGACTATTGATTCTGTGGTGGGACGACCAGAAGACACTGACGTCTCAGGGGAGCTGGTGGCACTTTAACTGGCCCTCTGGAGTCTGACAAAGACTGTCAGCCCAACACAGGCCATGTGAACCAGTGCCTGTTAAACTGAGACAATAGTCTGAGAGCGATGGACTCATGTCCAAGGACAACTTTCACTTAGGCTGGAGAAATTTGAAAGCTGTGAGTCCTGCTTCACTAGATCCATTCCCAAGGCTTCAAGTACAGCGAGGTGAGATGGACAAGGGCACTCAAGCACAGGGACCTGGAAGCCACCATTAAATCGGAGATCAATATACAAGACAGTTTTTTTTTTTTTAATGACTGCAGCTGCAAGCCATCCAAGTTTCACTGGAGCATGTCCTGAGGAGTTACTTTCATGTTGATCGTACATCTGAAATGCAACACACTCTCCTGACAAAAGAACTAAAGGTCTTGATGGCTGTTTTGGTCCGAAAGCTCCAGCAAGACACATTTATGAGTAAATCTGAGTCTGATGAACATGTAAAGACACTCAAATCTAAACATTATGACTTTTATTACCATTTTGGGGCCAATTGGCTGACTCAGGCCTACTAGAGTAGGGCTAGGCAATTATAGCCCTCGAAATCTATTTTCCAACTCTAATCAAACACACCTGAACAAGCTAATCAAGTGTTTAAGATTACTAGAAAAGCAGGGTTGCAGCTAAACTCTGCAGGATGGTGGATCTTGAGAGCCAGTACTAGTCCATCATGTGTCCCATTGAAAGCTGTGGTGGATCATTCCAGTAGAACAAGAGTCCATGTGACAGGCCAGTGGAAGGAAGAGACGGCAATGAAATCAAGATGCGTCAAGACAATGTGGGTCAGATGCCGCTGGACAGCCACAACATACACAGGCGGGGCAATTAGTTTGCCTCATTATCAGTGGAGTCTCATTATCAGAGTGAACAGGAGCTTAGACCGCTGGAGATCGATGAGGAAGGTCAGTGTATCATCAACAAATGGCAAAAGTGCTGCAGAGATAAAAGGGATCTTTCCACAGCCTTATCCTGCTGCCACGCTTGGAATTTGTCTGACCAAAATTCCTTTCATGAGACACAATTGTGAAAGTTTCTATAGCTATACTGACTTCTGATTAAAGTGTCTTGATTGTGCATAAGAACTTGAGGCTGATTTTCTTACACAAGCGGGAATCTCTTCAGTAGAGTCACGTTTGGACTTATAAACTAAATCACACTTTTCTCTCTCTCACTAGTTGGATGGTGGACCTACATGAACCCATGAACAAACATAATTTCCAACACATCTTTAAACATCATTCATTCTGTGGTGGAATGTCATTTTAAACCGTTTTGGAATAAAATGGTTGACTCCTTTGTCTTGCTAAAGATAAATGTATAGCTAGCATTTTATGTATCTTACAGCTGATAGAAAATGACTACAAAATATTCTGTTGGTAAGTGAATTCATTTTCATTCATCACATCGCTTGTGTAAAAAAAAAAAAAAAGAAAAAAAAAAAAGTGCTCTTAATTGTATTGAATGTGCATTTGTAGTGTATTTCAAAACTTACATGTTTTTTTTTTTTTATAAATGTACTAGAAGATAATATAATACTAGGGAAACAAAAGGCCTCTTAAGCGTACTTAATGAGCAAACTTTCTTAACTATGTTTCTTATCACACTTAAGTGCACTTTTAGTAAATGCACTTTGTCATAAAAAGATTTACTTTAAAGTACATTTTAAATCATTGTTTTAATAAACTTTTATCATGCTTTAAGGAAGAACACTTATTTTGATTCTATCTGTAACATACTAAACCACATGTAAAGCACTTGATTTTAATTTTGCACTAAAATTACTATATTATAATAATAAAATATATTTAAGTTAAATAGAAATGACATTCAAGTATATTTCAGTTTACCATAAATGCTTGTCATGCAACTGTCTGAAACATTACATTAAGTGCATACTTAAGTATATTATTTAGTACTCTTTTTGAAAATATGCTAAAGTGTACTTCTTTATCACAAGGTATCCCATATCTCAAGATCTTTACTGACAGTGCTGTCTATTTGATAAAAAAGCACTAACTTTTGATTAAAATGTATTAAATGTCACAACTGATAGATGTGTGTAAAAATGGCTATAAATAACCTTTTCAAAATAAGTATTAAAAATATGATTATCTAGCTCCTTGTTTATATCTTCAACATCATTCTAAGCATGAATATTTCTGTGATTGATTTTTATATGACAATATCAAAACAAAATACATTTGAAAAGAAGCTAAAATAAATAGTAAAGTAATGGCAAAATGTCCTCTTAGTTAGTAATACATTTTCAGCTAAAAATAGAAAACTTTTAATGCATTTTGGCCATTCATTTACTCAACAACAGTGTTTTGGGGAACTGAAAATGGTTTTGAAAATGGGTTTCAAAGTGCACATTTTTGAAAACTATACAGTTATTGTTTCCATGTAAACTACAAAAATGTGAATTTGTGAAAACGGTGACATGCATGCGTATTACATGTTCAGTCTACATGCGTGTAGTGTTTCTTTACAAAGTGACGTCGCCAACTACTGGCCAGGCAGCAGAATACAGCATTTTTAGTTGTTTTCATGGATCCATGCAAACAGATCGTTTTGACAATGTTGTCGTCTGTACGCGAAAAATGCAAAGGAAAAACTTTCGTCTTTCTAGTACATCATTGCCATGTAAACATCATAGTTTGTAGAAAAGTAAAATTTCTTCCTGAAAAGCTCCAAAGCCTCTAGTTAAAGCAGAAGCATGACATTATAGTGATAACGCTTTTCTCAAACAGTATTTTGCCCAACATGGATTAACGAGTGTTTCATCTCGTGCTCACCGTCTTCCTCATGTCATTAATCTCCACCCTCTTCCCACACACACACACACACGCACAGAGAGAGAGAAAAAGAGAGAGAGAGAGACAGTCTGCATGGCACCAGACAGCAGTGAACAGTCGAATGGGATGTGTGAGAGCCCCCTGCTGCCAAGAGGCGGGCAGAAGGAGGAAACAAACCCCTGCTAATGGAGACATAACATGCTCACCGGAGCAGAAACTCAAACAAACGATTAATGGGCAATGGACCCTCTGCTCCCGCTCCTCTTCGCCATTGCACTCTCTCTCTCTCTCTCTCTCTCTACTTATCTCTGTCCTCCTCGTGCTGGTATTCAGACTGGCATCTTAGAGTCACAGCAGAGACGCTCCTCCCCCACCATCCAAGAGCGTCACCCACATGCTCAGATCCTAGTGCATGTTAGCCACAACCGAAACATGACAATTCGGCTTATTCGGCATTTTATAACATAAACTGTGATATCAAACACTTCAGACAAACACTTCGAAGCATGCATGCATTATACGTTTGAAATCACGAAATGGATAGAACTTGTTTGAAGCAACGAGGGGAAGCGGCATTTTCTCAGTTGGAACATATGAAGAGAGACATCCGGCTGCATTTGTCTGCACAGGGCTTTAGGATAAAAGGAGCGAACATCTATAAGCAGACTCCAAGTCTCACAAATCCCTTATGAATCTCCAAGTCGCTTTGCTGCACTCGGATGGAAGATGTGACCTAATGAAGCAACAATGGCACAGGCGAAATAGGATTAGAGTTGAGGTTATTAGGCCAGAGCTCAACCCCCAGGCCCCCATCAGGACGGCAGTCCCCTCGAAAAAAACTTCAGCTGCAGAAGCAGATCTGAGATCAGCTCCGCTCCTGAGACCAGGATGAGCAGACAGTGGAGCCAATGGTCTCAGATCAGCAGCTTGGGGCAAGTTCAACTAGAGTGCACCACACACATCACTACACCCCGCCTACGATTATATCACACGGCATCGCACAACACTACGGCTCGACCTCGATTCCACTAGCCGAGCTTCATTCATCGAAGTTTCTTTGTCAAATTTGATAGGGCGAATTTATGGATGAGGTTTCCGTAATCTATGGATTTGACTTGATCAGAAATCCCATGGCAAATATGAAACTGATATTAACAATATGTGGCTTCCAACTACGTGTGAAAGAAAAGGCAACAAATCAAATGAGATCAAAGTAATTTTTGGAAGACATTTTTGGTAGAACGCTGGGAACAGATTGTTTTTCAAAAGGCACGATCTCAGGTGGAGCTCGTATGAAAGCTTAATCTCAATTCTGGCTCTCGCAATGCAAACAATTCAAAATTGCACAATTCCAAGTAAAAAAAAAACCTCTAAATTGTGAGATGTTAACTGCGATTCTGAGAAGAAAAGACTGAAATGTGAGATTCTTGAGCAACTGCAAGAAGGAGAAAAAAAAGGTACAGTTGTGAGATAAAAAGTCAGAATTCTATGAAATATTTCAAGATAAAAAGTCCCAAATACCATTTTTTTTTTTTTCATTCCGTGGCAGAAACAAGCTTCCATAGAAACGAGTTTGTGCATAATTGTTGTCTGTGGGCTGAGTAGCTCTGATCCAGTAGCTGCCGCCAAAATACTGCAAAAAAGGGGGAGCCTCACGCTCATGTGTTTTGATTAGCAGGTAATGATCTTTGATCTAATGCGCTGACTGGGAAAGTGCGGCTCCGATAGAATTCCGGTAGATGCTCGGTCGACCTGGAGCCAGTGTCAGCTCTCATTAGGGCTGCTGTCTCCGTGACCTCCCATCCGCCTGGCCAGGGCCCCTCCTCTCAGCTGGAGAGCCCCGCGTAATGATATCAATAGCAGCAGGGGTGCAATGAATACAAATCCGCGTGCAGAATGTTTGGACAAGAATCCTCTCTGAAGCCCCCCACCAACGAGGCTCCGTCCCTCTCCCCGACACAAAGGGCAGATTCAGTCCTAATCCGCACAGTCAGCCGGTGGACACGAGGGCACACTGATGGCCAAACTCCCTCCAGTGGTGGTTCAGTCAAACCTCTGCGTAAATCTGTAATTCTATCTGTAATGAGTTGCTCATACAAGTTTCTGCATTAAAACTAAGGCTTTTAATCCATTAAACACATCAACTAAGTTGATTACATAATATGCTGATTAATCAGATTAGTTGCAATGAATTGCATGTATCAATATTTGCTGAAAAAGTACACCAAGTGAAGATAATTTAAGACATTAGGCTGGATGATTAAAACATTGAATAGCCTAGGCTTTAGAAGAGTGTCTCTCAATCTATTTCAATCCAAGACCAAGACAATATTATAGCTGATATGTACATAAGTACCTCTGAAACTTGGGGTTTCAGGCCCCCCGGCTAAATTCTCCGCTGGATCTCTCCATAAGTGGGGGGAAGGGGGAGTTGCAGAACACTGAAGTGGACCCCCTAAGAGCTCTGAACGGGCCCCCATGTCTGACCAGGGCTCTTAGAATTGCACAACACCTAACAACTCGTTATGGCGCCCCTGCTTTGGACCGGTGAAAAAGGTGGCAGTGTGGGGGATTCCACTAAATTTTTTCATTCTAAAAATGTATTGGAATCAGCAGTTGAAATAGTTTAGGAAGATTCTGATGTTTATGCATGTTATATATAATTGGTCTGAACAAAAACGGCAGGTGGGTTGAATGAAACTGCAGATTCACTCTCTGAAAGGTGATACAGAAGAAATACAGTGGTTACCCCTGTACACAAAGCAGTGCTGCACTTATAAACAATATTAAGATTAGTGATCGACCGATGTGTCGGTTTACCGATATTTTTCCCGATATTTAAGCATTTTTCCATAATCGGGTATCAGTTTTGTAATATCGGATTCGCCGATTTACGGCGCCATCTTGAGGCCGTTTTTAGATTTACGCCATTGCAGCCCGGGCGTCTGAGGAGATCAGTCAACAACAACTCAGTGCACAGGTAAAGTATATGTTCTACTTGGTTTGCTTTAATTAATCAACTTTATTTAACATAACAGACATGCACAAATGAGATCTGAGACATAAATTCCTGATATAGTTAATTTATGCAGCTTGTTTCTAAACAATTGAGACGAACTCATTGAGTCACGTAGTGTAATTCGTCATGTCCTGCCCCAATAAAGACGTAACTTTACATGAATTAAATAAAACAGACGTGAATGAGTGCATGTTGAAAATAAAAGCGCAGAATTTAATTCTCTATCTGTTGTATTTTCTCACCATTAGTCTAGAAGAAAAAGTTCGTTCATATTGCTTAGCAACTGACGGATGATCAGGAGGCTTAGCACGGCCACTGAATGAAACTTTTGACAAGATTATCTTGTTTAAACACCCTAGATTTTATTATCATTTACTACATAACAATTATTTCGCTAATACACATATAAATATAGCCTACCGCTTTGTGGAAATTAATTATTTATTATCTCCATGCGCGATCGCGGTTGATTAAGTTATAGTCAAACAGCACTTGTCAGTTGGCATTTCATGATTTAACGTTAGATTAAATTTAGATCATAAAATGCCAACTGACAAGTGCTGTTTAACTTTATATAGTCTCGGAAAAAAAAGTTTGTTCATATTGCTCAGCACCTGAATGGGTTGATGATCAGGAAGCCTCAAGCACGGCCACTGCATGAAATTTTTGACAAGATTATCTCGTTTAAACACCCTAGATTATATAATCATTTGATTTACTACATAACCATTATTTAGTTAATACAAATCTAAATAAATGCAGCTCTGTGGAAATTATTTATTATCTCCACACTCGATCGCGGTTGAGTAGCCCAATTTATAGTTTTGTGTAAGTGAATAGTTACAGCACTTTGTCAGAAAGCATTTCATGATCTAGACTTTTTGTGTGCAAGGAGGGAGTGATTGTTATAAATAAAATGGTTTGTTCAGCTCATTTATGTTGTAATAATTGTCAAAAACAGAAGTATAACAGTAAATAAATATCGGTTCTGCATATCGGTTATCAGGTACATAAACATGCAAATAATCGGTATCGGTTATAAAAAATCAATATCGGTCATCACTAATTAAGATGAAAAGAAACTACCATCAAAATTGCAGCTCCCTTTATACACATTCATTTGCATGAATCACATGAATAGCATATTTCAATGTCAGAATGGCAAATTTTGTTTTCAAGGTATGTTATAAAAATACATAAACAAAAAATTATGTCCGTTTAATGTTGTATGCTTAATTTTTATTATTACTTTTAGCATTTTGGGACTTATTGGGGCCCCTGGTTGAAAACCACTCGTTCAGAAGCCCATCTCAAGCTTACAGTCCACAGGAATGCATTCTGCAATTAAGGTTGTCAATCTTTTAGGTAGACATAAGGAAAGTTTATATTATGTCGGCTTTATTTTTACATGTTGGTTAGTGTACATATGCAGAATTATGTGTTTGCTTACTGTGCTGAGATGCACTGCTTTTCCAATGACCATTGCATTAAAATGATGTCAAGACACAAAAAGATTTTTAACTTTCACCCTCCGCATTTCATTGTTTTTCCGGATTCATCTTGAGTTTGTGTAGTAGCAGCTGCATCTGTGCTGACAGCAGACCTCCATAAACATGAAGGTCATACTTAAAGCTTGATTTGTTTCAATGTAAGAAAATGAATTACTACACAATTATTATTATTATTATAAATTGCACTAAATTGACAACCCTAATTAAAAGATAGCTGTTGTTATACGTGTTTTGACACATGCAATTCAACTAATATATCTAATTTCAATACATATTCACCAAACAGGGTATTTTAGTTGGGAACACTCCAGGTAAACCATTTAAAACACGGTGCCTCTATTTTCCCAAACTTGTACAGCGAAGTCCTAGATGAACTGTGTGTACTCACTGTCACCAACATAACACAACATCCAGTGTAATTTGATTTCCGCCTCTGGTATTGACACAGGCGGTTTGGAAACCAGCCAGAGATTCTGGTAACAAAAGCATGTTCACAGTCCTGCTAAAATGACCCCCAATTAAAAAGCAATGGTAAAGGGCCACACATCTCTGCATCCATATTACCAGCAGCAGAAACATCATAAAACGTGTCACTAGTAGACCTGTTTACAATCAGCAGTGGGGCAGAGTAGAGTCTTGCTGTCCCTAAATACGTTATTCCTATTCAGTGCTGTTATTGGAAAAATGTCTAATGGTTTCAGCTGAAAGCCTTATTTATACATGTCTGTGTGTGTGTGTGTGTGTGTGTGTGTGTGCTTCTCCACATGCATGTTTTTCCACTTAATAAAATTGCACATTGAGATGTAAAGTTTAAAATGATCATTCTTACAAAAATGAATGGCGTCTGCAATGGGTATACGAATCACTTTTAAAAGCAGGTATTTAAAAGTGAAAAAAAGTGAAAGTGACATGTGAAGGCCAAGTATGATAAAAAAAAGTTTTTTCTCATTGATTAGTGTATTTCATGCATGTGTAAATCTTCTGAGATGGCAGCAAACACAACTGTTCTGAAATATAAATAGCAATGTATCATTTAAAAGTAATGTGGAAAAGAAGCATTTTTGCAGACAGGCAGCTGCCAAAGACTCTCGGAGCAGCCGCACCACATTTGCAAAAAAGTTACAGCATATAAATAAACAAACTGTCTGCTAATTCATAATTATAGCCAAGTACTCTTCGCTTAACACATTATTCCTCAAAAGCCCACATTCATTACATGATGTTCATTTGTAGAGTGCCATCAAACAGGCTATATTTACAGTAGCTCAAACAGTAGAGCGTGGCACTAACACCACCAATGCTTTGGATACAAGTGTCTGCCAAATGCCTAAGTGTAAATGTTTCAAGAGTTTCTGCAAACAGCAGGACCATGTAACAAATGCATTCTAAAATCATTAATCTCATTTGCACTGAACAGGTAAGGTTTTCCTTTTAAATCATTAGGTTAATCAAACAAGATTAGTTGAATAAATGACAAAAGCACAATTACATCCATATGGATACTTGGTCTCATCCCCAAACCACGATATTGGGGTCATTCGTCAGTTCGCTGGGACGATGAAAGCCTGCACAACACTTCTTCTGTGGTGGGATGTGATTGCCATTAAAAATTAACAAGGCTGCATGTAATCACTTTAGAACAGGCCTGTTGGATGTGAACAGGGGTGTGAGGATGTCATCTCCGTCACCCTCACACTCAATAGCTCCTCCGACAGAAAGCTTTTTATACAACGACATTGCAAATGCATTAGCATGAATTAAACTTAACCCATTAACCCTGCATTAACAATACATCAGAGGTGTATTACACTGCCATGCACACTAGCAGGGATCATTATGCTGGGCTGGAAGAGGGAGAGGTTATCAATTCACCCCAAAAATACCATAGAAAAACTAGTTGCCGACTTGGGTATTATAGTTTTTTCTTCCCTATTGTGCTTTATATCCAATTGAAATGGCTTCTGAAACAAGAACAAATGTAGGGTGGGGCTTGATTTTTATTGAATGGTTGTGGTTTGCTATTGGTGGATCTCATGTGAGTGACAGGTTGCCCCTCCCTTGTCATCAGAGAAGAGGCGTAGCTGCAAGAGGGAGGTGAAGTTATTCTGATACAAGATTACAAGGAACATGAATTTAAATCAATACTGATGTGCACCGATAAATCGTTTAGAATAGTGCAATATTCATTCTATGAAAAGAAAAAAAAAAGAATTAAAAGTATCCATGGTGACTATAAAGTCAACATGAAATCAAAACAGACCCCATTTATTTTCTCAATACATGTTGGCGGTTTTATTGTGAATGATTCAGCAATGCACATTATTATAAAGAAAATTGTCAAGCTAACTCTGCTTCTGAAACAATGTTTTTTCATTTGCCTGAAAACTCTAGTTTGGAGTGGCTACTTTTCAAATCCCAATCCATTTTATTACACACGATACGAAAATACTATTATATTTTTATTATGTTATGCATGTAATGTATTAAAATGTTTATTTTGTGTACAGTTGCATCAGTGAATCTTTCAGAAAGCTTTACAGCATGTTGGCACGGTGCCAACGGCAGGCACTTCAACTTAAGTGTCGGCTCAAAGCGGAACCCAAAAATGCTGTAGAACAGCGTTATCAGTGACCCATTAAAGCCTTTGAAGTGGCTGGGGAAAGATTCTCATCCATTACACTGCGGCCCAGAGTTTGGGTCCTGTCATGGAGAGGGCCGTCCACAAAGGACGCCTGTTCTTTGTCTCCCATCATCCCCAACTCAGAGTTTGGCTAACACACGGCGCGGAGTAACTCGCTGCAGATTTCACCAGGTTCATCCTCGTTTCTGTCTGCTCCATGCTGGCCAGATTTGGAGCACGATAACTCACATCCTGACAGCGTTTGATGTTGGAGTGCCTTGAGAATTGGCCTTTTGTTGTATGATGCCATACGTGCACTGTAATAAGTAAGGCTGGAACAGCTAATGATCTGATGTGAGGCATGTGTTGGACATCCCGTTGATTCTTCCCAATGCTCCTCAGACCCACCGCATGAACCTCAGTTTCAACGTTTGCCTGAGAAGCTGCTTTAACAGAACATTAACAATTAACGACAAGGACGTGGTCAAATGAAACAGCAGTGCATTGGAAATGAGATCATGCTGGGTGAAGAGCACTGGGACGTCCGGTATCCCAAGCGAAGGAAAACCTGGCAATGCAACTGTCATGTTGGCAGGAGTGTGGGCAGACATACTGCTGGCCGATGCGGAGACGTGGATTCATGCCCCATGTACACACTCACGGACGCATTAAAAAATGAAACAGGATTAACTGTAAATGTGCTGGGATGACACTCTTTAAAGCTTCAAGACTTTTTAAAGACTCACTGTGGGAAAAGTGAGGAAGACGAGGCACATAATCACGACACATTAGATGTTTTCTTCATCCTTCAAGTCATGTTTAATTTTCATTTTGAGCCAATCGAGGCTTTTTCAAACACTTACAGTGTCCATCCGGAGCTACGAGGTCAGAGGACACGGATAAAAAAAATAATTCCTCCAGTTGTCTGAACGAAGGATTCCACATTGAGAAATAACGATGACATTTTAAGGATTTGTTAGTTCCCAGCATGAATAAATGATGCAATTACTGTTATAGGAGTATTGTTTTTGATATTTATTGATTTTATTTAAACTTTTATTGTTTTGTCATTATTTTTAGTTATTTGTTGTGTTGTGAATTCTCATCTTCGATTGTTTCCATTCTTAAAGGGTTAGTTCACCCAAAGATTAAATTTCTGTTATTACTCACCCTCGTTGTTCCAAGACCTTCGTTCATCTTCAGAACACAAATTAAGACATTTTTGATGAAATCTAAGAGGTTTCTGGACCACACATAGGCATCAACGTCACAACAGTGATTCAACCTTAATGTTAAGAAATTACGAGAATATTTTTTGTGTGCAAAAACAAAACAAAAATAACAACTTTATTCAACAATTTATTCTCTTCCCTGTCAGCCTCCTACGTTGTTGTCGATGTAGTAAACACAGTGCAATGCTTATGTGACCCCTCCTGTTCGAACCACACACTCTAAGCAGGACTCAAAAACGGGTCCGCCGGCATGAGAGTCAGACACTCTAAAATGGAGGCCAAAGACTGTAGTCTCTAGCTTCAGTCTCTAGAGCGTCTCTTGAATTCAGCGGAGTGAGGTTTTACACAGCTCTCAATAGCCTATGTCTGTTACACTCACCCCCCTTTACACTTTACATGCAAGTTGTCCTATAAACCTATATAGGGTTACCAAAATAGTAGATTAATTAATTGCATTATACTAATTGAAAATTTGCATCAATTTTTATCAAGCATTACTGAGTTAGTTAGTTAATCGTCAGTTAATCAGCAGTGATGCTCATCCACTGGGCCTCAACAAACTTCTAAGGGACATCAAAATGACTTAAAATCACTTAAAACCACCACAAAACAATCATTAAAATAAACTAAAACAAATAAAAATGAAAACTAAATTAAATCATTCCTTCAACAACTGTTTTTTTCTTTGAAGAACCACAATTCACAAGGCTTTGAAAAACAGATTTTAAAAAGTGTTCTTTCTAGACCCGTAAAAGTCATTAAAATGAATAAAGTCATAAAATGTATTGGCATTTTTAATATATTTCATTAGTTAAGCCAAGCTCTGAAATATATTTTACTCACAATTTCTACCCAGTGAAATATTTTTAAAAATCTTTATACAGTAAACCATGAATGACTGGACAAATCATAGCTCTTAAAACTTATGGAATCCTGAAACTTGATTTAAATTTAATAATCATTTTTTAATTCTTATTATTTTATGTTTTGTAGAAGTGTCCAGATCAAAATAAGCAAAAACTAGGTGTCCTCAAATTTTGTTGTGGACAATGTTGGAGAACCGCTGATCTAGTCCATTTCCCAGGTTCAACACTTTGGTAGTTAATGTGATATTCTGCATAGATGCAAAACATGTTCCACATGTTCAGAAGTACTCAACTACAGTCTTCAGAAAAACTTCCCCTCCCTCGTGCAGTGACATCTCTTAGATTAGATAGACTTTATTAATTCCACACCGGGGAAATTCACCTTCTCTTCTGAGGGCGGGGCAACCTGTCACTCACATGAGTTCCACCAATAGCAAACCACAAAATCAAGCCCCACCCTACATTTCTTGTTTCAGAAGCCAATTTACTTGGATACACGCACAATAGGGGGAAAAAAGATGATCGCAACTTCCCTTTCATGCCGATTTTAAATGCACATTGTTAAAAGAGTGCAGTTTTCTAGTGCATTTACTTCAAACATTCAGGTCATGTCAATGCTATGACCCATTTCAGGGGTGGCCAAGTTTACAATTTAAAATCAATCAGAACCATAGAACTATACCTTAAAATTTACAAATAAAGCTTCATATAATGAGGTGGCTACTTTCTACGACTTCCCCAACATCTTCTTTTAACATCTTTCAGGTGGGGTCAAGCCTCTCCGCAATTCACACCCTGGCAACAGTGACACATTGGTGTTTTTTACCCATTACTAAATCTATTGAAATCATGTCCTTTTGTTTGAAAACAGTGTTTGCATCATGGCTTTTGCCTTTCCTGAATCTATGGGATTGAATTCATGACCTTTGTGCCATTAGTCCAGTGGTCAGCGGCGCTCACGGACTGGCTGGAGAACTGACCTCTGGTCTTTGAAGTGTCTGCCCTGGATGCAGAGGTAATAAGCCACTCCAGTAAATTAGCATCAAAAGACAGACCGATGATACAGACGTCCAGTGCTAATGATCCACAGATCAATGAATGAACCAGTCTCAGATAGTGATCAAAACTTTCTCTACTGGCGTTCATCTCTACTAAAGTCAACTACTGCAGATTTCAGCAGGCCTTCAGCTAACGAACGCAACAGACTCTTGATATAGAGGGTGCGAAGTGCTTGATTCATTTGCTGCTGGTCAGGGTTTGATCACTGCAGGCTTGATGGATGCGTCCTCCTCCGATTGGCCGCAGGACTTCCTCTCACAGGTCATGTCCTGTCTGGCCCCTGTCCACTGCACACTTCCACAACATGTCCAGGGCCCCTGGAACCCGCGCCGGTGGTCAGCGGTGTCCCGCCACCACCGGCCTTTATGAAACCAGCTGCAGACGGCCCAGTCAATCCTGTAGATCTACTGACTTGTCATCCAAAACCAGCTTTAGCAGTTTACTGAAATGGTGGAGATCATAATGAATCAACTCTTGTGCTTGTGAGGCAGTATTAATGCAGGAGTGTGAGGCAATGATCACACTGCCACCTTGTGGTAGGAGACAAACACATTCACAAACACCTCGGGCCAAAGAGAAACTAGTCCAGAAAATACATCATGATCCCAGAAGATACTGAGCAATTCTACAATACACTATCGATAATCTTGTGTACAATTTACCAATCAAATTATTAATTTATTTACTGATTTATTGAGAGTTGACATGAAATATCAAGCGGTATCAACAGTGTAACATAGTTTGCTTCTAAGAAATATTATTAAACTAACTACATATGCAGTTTTATGATCACGCAATATATATTTCACGCCAAAGAACTATTTAAAAGATAATAACAAATGATGGTTATAGCACTTTAAGGCTAAACCTAAAATCTTGATGCTGAAAAATAAAACGTTTATGCACATTTCATTTGTCTGCTACACTGTAAAAGATTAATAAAGTCTTAAACCTGATAATAACAAATGACTTCATTTGAAGGGAGAAAATGGTTACATCCTCTGGTGCCAAAGTTGTAGTAAAATGAGCATTTTTTAAATGATTAGTTGCATTTCTACTAGTTTGTCAAGATACAAATTTCAAACTAAACACGTATGTGAAACTAACAAATAACATAACCTCAAGCAGAGCGAAACAATCCAGAAGTAACAGTAGAGATATGAAAGAACATTATTAATAAACAAAAGATGGAAAATGAGCGAGCAATGGCTTTGAAGACCTGATGGCTGACAAACACACAATCTCACAAACACATGTGGCTTTAGGGATCAGAAACACTCAACAGGTCACTTATTATGCACCAGGCTAATGTGAGCTGAAGCTCAGCAGAGCCATATTAAAAATAATGAGCCACAGATCTCAGGATCAAACAAATCAATGCATTTCAGCAATTAATTACATCATAAAACAGTGGAATTATATAAACATATACTGATCATACATATATAGATTAATATATCATTTAAAAAATATAGTACAGGTTAAAAAAAAAAAAAAAAAAATGGAAGAATGTACAGTGAAATTGATGTAAAAATAGCATGAACATCAACTGTACTCACATGGAAAATTTGTGACCGAATGTGATTTTTGGCGTTTACGCCGTCATCCAAACAACAGATCAGTCACATCATAAGAGAAAAAAATAGATTTGAGTTGTATTTAACTTGTTTAAACTGACAGCTTCAATAACTTAATGAAATGGTGCAAAAAACCTAAACTCGCAAAGCCAAACTATAGTGGACAGTAACCCCATCTGTGCAAAAACAGAGAGAAAACCAAGGAAAGCCTGAGAGCCTGTGAACGACGCAGGCCTGGAGAATGCAGCACACACTGGGGCCCTTGATTTCTCCGCAATAACACAAACCACATGCACACAGAGCCCGAGAATCCAGAGACGCTTCAGGAGCTCGAGGCGGATCGACTCGGAGCGGACGGAGGTGTTGACTACACGCAAATGAGTCTCACTGATGGTGCTTTACCAGTTCACACACCTGACATGACATCATAATCTGGATCTCATGAAACAGACGAAGCCTGAAGAAAATTAAGAGTTTTTGGGACAATTAAGATTGTTTGCATTGTGATGACATGATAATTCAACACCCCCACCATCACAGATTCCCATTACCGTAATGCAAGAGAAATAAAGATATATTAAACTGTAAAGCATTTAAACAGTAGGCCTGTATTTGTTGCATGACTTCATGCTTATTATAAATTTATTTCATTTTTTATAGCTGCTGTTTTTGTTTGCGCTGTATGTACAAATGTTATGTAATTTTCTCCTTTCTTTCATTTGCGGTCCATGCATAAATTTCATCGTATGGAGGATCGCTGTTGTATAACCCTGCCCTACTTTACTTGGTTCTTTTTTGAGGAAAGGTGAGCTATGACTTTTATAAGCGATCGGGCATACCATGTTCAAACTTGGCGAAAAGTCCCATAGACTTAACATGGACTTTGTGAGAATGTATTTCTGAAGGAACAGAAAGTCATAGAGACTTGGGGGGTGGGCTCATTTGACTCGGCCCAGCAAGCAGCCAATAAGTAGTGACATAACTTTCTGGCCACGCCCTAGCAACCACCCCATAGACTTCCATAGAAAAAGGTTAGAGGGACATCGTGGATTAGAACATAGAGACAAGTGGGTGGCCTCTTTTGATTTAGCCAAGCAGTATTTAACTATCATCACGGTAACTGTCCATTTACAGCACCCTAGCAACCATATAGCAGCTTGAATAAGCCACATCTCAGCTGCAGAAAACTGCACAGATTTGGGAATTGGCATTCTAGAAGTCATGAAAAAGACCCTATAACTGCCTAGAGCAGAGTTTTGCCATAGCAAGCACCACACATTTTCTTCATAAAATCTAGTTGTAGATCTAGTTGTATGATACCATTTGTGCATGTGGAGAAAATCAACATAAAGTAAGGCAAAAAACTAAATGTTATTTCTTGAATTTAATTTAAATATAGTAATTTCAATATAGTGACCGGAGCATGTTTTTGTGAGATTCACCTTGTTATAATAGTATGAAATCAATAACTGAAAAAAAAAAAGGCTTTGAAATAACTTCACTCAGAAATAGCTAGTAAATTTCACAAAGTGAATTAAATGTGAAACGTTAAAGTAGAAAGACTGAAATATAATTTTCTTTTTTTAGAGAAATGTACTATACATGTACTATAAAAATGCTAAAAACAACCCAAGTTGGGTTGAAAATGGACAAACCCAGCAATTGGGTTGTTTTAACCCAACGGTTGGGTTAAATATTTGACCAACCTGCTGGGTAGTTTTATTTATGACTGCATTTTTTGCTTAAAATGAACCCAAAATATGTTGGAAATTAACATTTATTAATATGTTTAATAAATGAACAATTATTAATATATTTATTGATAATAATTAAACAAACATTTATTAAATTGCTTATTAACAAATATTCACCTTTTGATTATTATTTTTGCATCTATTAATTATGTGTAATTTCCAACCTATTTTGGGTTCATTTTAAGCCTGACATATAGTAATTTTTAAAGAATATTGGGTTAAATAAAACTGCCCAGCATGTTGGTCAAATATTTAACCCAACTGCTGGGTTTGTCCATCTTCAACCCAACTTGGGTTGTTTTTAACCCAGCAGGTTTTAGTCTACAGTGCACAACGGCATTCATGAAGCGCATGTGTGGGTGTGAATAGCAGATGAACCCTAGACCAACCATTTGAGCTGCTGATAAACCACCTGCAATGAAAGATCTTCAGTTCAGCTCTGTGTTTTCAATCACTAGAGTCTCTCTGGAGCCGCAGAAGCCAGTTCACGTTTGATCCGAACGAACAGCCACATTATAGTCAACTCCGCTCTATAACCGTCACTGACGCAGGTTATAAAAGCAAAGCAAGCTCACACAGAAGAGCCTGAAAACAGAGCGAATAGAGTTCCTCGCGTGCCGAAGGCTTCCCGGCGAACAGACGGAGCACATTCTCTCGCCACATGCTGTAACTAAATGCCTGGCCTTCACATTCACTTCTTCTGTCTAATAGGGTGTATCGGGATTTATCGCAGTGGGACAAAAGCCTCGAGCAGGTCTGGCCCATGATTCATGTGTCACTGACAGGTGGTAGCAGAGCGAAGGGATGACGTTTAATTCCTCCTGCGCTATTAGGATCAATGGGATTTCAGTGTGTGTAGAACGCCATAATCACATCATCAGAGAGAAACAAAGAGCCAGGGAAGATTCACGCATCCTGGGATGTTTGGGAAAACGCAAAACAAAAAATTCCTTGAATACTCCAGAGGATGAGTCATGAAATACTCTTTATATTTGAGCTGTAACTGAAGGTTTTCTCTGCTGTGTGTGCGTTTGTACAGAAATGCTAATGTTCCCTTAAACGGATCCAAACTCAACAGTGAAGGCCAACAACTTCCATTGGCAAGGAACCAGAGTTCAGTCTCCCAACACACCTGACTGATCATATGGCAGTTCTTTGCTCAACTCTGCCATCTTGTGGCCAAATCAAACACAGCCGTAAGCGTTTGATTCAAAACTGTCCAGCAATAAGGTGCTGTTTGTGAGGGGGTCAAAACAAAGTTTCAGACAACACAGAATGTTTGCAACCTTCCAGCAAAGGTTGTTTCCCTGGAATCCAGAAAAATGGAAAACACAAAATGTGGAACAAATGAAACTGAATTTGAGAAAAAATAAAACTACTTCCATAAAATTAATACATTTTTGTTAAATTGTATGTTTCATGACTCATATGACTTCAATCCAGTCAGTCCTGTGTGTCTCAGCACGTTTCACCTGAGTGATGGAAGTAGCCCGCATGCCAGTTTATAAAGGGCCTCTGTTTCTGCGGAGTGCATTTGCCTTTCCGAAAGCAGCTGTCGTCATCAGTGGTCGTGTGCCATCGAGCAGTTTCTCCAAACAGAAACGTCCATGACCCTAGACCATGACTGACAGTCTAATAATGGCTACACTACACAAGGCCATTCTTGATAAGGAGCTCAGTGCTTCAGAACCACGGTCTTCTCAAGAGGATGCTGTGTCAGGCCTGGGAACGCTGATAAGATGCTCGGTCCTCTTCACTGATTGGAAAGCTGGAAAGTGCTTCTCTCTCTGGGATTAGCTGCTATCAGACGGGTTTTAATAGTTCACATGCTGGAGCTCTTAAAGGCAAAACATTCCTCCGGGGATCAACCGCAGTTAAGCAGACAGATAAATATATTAAAGGGCTCATATCATATATAATATCAATCAAATGCCCTACTTTTGAAATACAAGAGCTTGGTTCTGAACATTTCTTGAAATTAAACTGCAAAGTCAACTCTTTCTGAACTTATGGAACTTTCTGACTTTTCAAAAAGTTACACACTATGGTCTTTAAGTCAAGGTCAAGTTGCCATTTATCTACGTATGTGCATTGATCAATATTTATATGTGAATAAAAGGCTAAATATAGTCATTGTATAAAGTGACCGTGTCTCCTCAGAAGACTTAAAGCACTTAATTCATATGGATTACATTTACAATGTCATAATGAACTTTTTGAGGCTTGAAAATTTTGATTGCGTGGACTTCAATGGATGGACAAACGTGAACAGAGAATATTGAAAATATCCTCTTTTGTGTTTCGAAGATGAATGAAAGTCTTAGGGCTCGTTCACACAGAATGCGTTTTTTGCTTTGAAAAACATGAGACATGGCAAAGACAGATCAGACAGAAGATAGATAAATACAGTTCATTCGTTATTAGTTATGAATGAGAGAAACTGCGGCACAATATGGCGGAATACGTCCCGCCTTCTAAGTAAAAGAGCCAATTATAAGTGATTTCCATCAAGTGTTGAATTTCCTACATTTTGAAACGTTCGGTTTTACAACGGGGACAATCTCAGAGGGATGAACAAGTAATGTTTGTGTTCATCACATTAAAAATAACATTTGAAGTGCTGGGGGAAAAAATTGCTTGTGCGTGTGTCTAATTACAGACATGGCATTTTTTTAAACTGTCCCAATAGCTTTGTAATTGAAATCAATAAAACTAATTTATTGGCAAATTAGTTAAATGTGATAACTGCATGAAGATATGAATACAACATTAAAAAGTAAACCACTGAAGGTTGAGTCGATGTACAGTGAGTACAGAATGAACAGCTAACAGTTCACAGGAAATGCCCGAGCTGGCTTAAGGACAACCAGGAAGTAACGATGCATATAGTCAATTGATCAAGTCATTGCATCACTACAGCTGCCATAGAGACAGAGCGACACGCGTCATAATCTGAAAACCACGCCCACCAGGGGGTAAAACAATCCAACAGTCCCCATTGAATTTATATAGCGTGAGGCTGCCTCCTTGTTATTTCTGGCTTATAACAAAAAAATAGTACAATAGTAGTATTAATAGTTATAACTGGTGTGTTTTAAGTCATAGATCAAAACGTGAAAATATTTAGAGGCTTTGACCTTTTGAGGCGCAGACCTTATTTCAGGCAATTTAGCAAAAACTCATAGACTTTAGGACTTGGAACCGGAAGTCCTAAAATGCTAACTCGCTTCCGGGTTTTGCCTACAAAAACACGTCATCCCTGAGGTACTCTACAGACCCCTTAATCGCCTACGTCACTGTGACGTCACCGCTCTAGCTGGAGGCAAAACATAAGGAAGAACTAATAGCGGGCGCACTAAAATTTTGAGGTTTTGACTTTAAAATGTCGTCTTCTTGTGTTTTTGGCTGCCAGAATAGAAGGAACAGGACTTTTGGTTCAAAACTAAAGTTTTACCAGATCCCGGCAGACATTCCTTAACATAAATCAAAAAGATAATTGTGGTTGAAAGCAATACGGCGTACAGACTGGATGGAGACGATCATAAATAATACTCGTGTTTGCAGTGCACACCATCCTTTGAATGGTCTCTTAAAATAATCCACATTGCTAGCCATAATCATAGTTACCCCAGCGTTAGGTTACATTAGACAATAAGCCTTGACAAAATTCCCTGAACCACCCGAAAGTAATTCAAAAAAAATATCCAAAACTTAAGTTAATTTACAAAGATAGCTGCCACGGTCCCGCAGAGTCAGTGACTGTACATATTCGGACAGTTCTGAACCTTCTTCTGCTTCTATGTTTAATAAATCCCTCCTAAAACATGCTAGCTTACGCTTGTCAACATTGAGTCCAGCGTCTCTCCTCCAGCTAAGCCCCGCCCACCAGGAAACGTTGCAATGTTTACAAACTTTTAAGGGGTCTATTAGAGGCTCCGGTTCCCATAGAAACCTGAGACTTTCGCTTAGGACTGCACATGCGCATCGTCTCATTTTGTAATGCTATTTGAGCATTAGAAACAACATTTATGGGACAGTACATGACAGATTTTGTTGCTGATTTTAAATATTTAATTGTGAACTTGCCAAGCAGTTTTTGAGATTTCAGGATTCCCCCATTCAAATAGATAGGACTTGGTTTTAGACTGCCCAGGAGTTGCAAATAGTGAACAGACTTGCCTAGAAAGGGACTTTGACCACGGGCAGTGTAATGCAGGGAAAAACACAAGGTCTCCTGTGACACGTGTTTTTTTTTTTTTAAAGTTGAACTGATTTTAACTTAAACTTTTATTAGTGGCTTTTCAAAATACCAATAGTACTAGTTTGGAGGCAACTAGTAGCCTACTTTTGGCATTTTGTGTTGTAATGTATGACGTCCAGACGATGTCCATTCGATGTGAATTGCAATGGCGGCCTTTCACGAGCCGCCACCCACTGATACACCTCATATTATCACTGTGAAGCTGCTTTGAAACTATTGTAAAAAGCGCTATATAAATGAAGATGACTTGACTTGATTATATCAGCATTTTTCTAGATCAGTTTAATGGGCCTTACCACGTCCGGACGAGTCTGTTCCTCAACACTGCAGCAGGAAACACACTGGCGGCGGGCGTACGTCCGTTAACGTTCAAATATCTGCGCGGGAAGAAGCTACCTGTGACGCATGCGCGCTGGATTGACAGGGAATTCATTTGACAACATGCGTTCGATTTATTAATATTATGTCTGTGGGTGTGTATAATTAACCATTTCTATGTATATAAATATGAATTTATTATTAATTGTCCATTTAATAAACGGGCTATAATATTGTCCCATTTTAAAGCCCTAACTTGAGCATACTTTCTGTTGTAATGTTTCATTTTAATTAATTTTTTTGTTTGATTAGATGCTTCTTTCTGTGATATGCATCTCACTGACAAACTAAACATTAAATAATAACACTGGAGCCACAGAGCTACTAGAGGCAACATTTGTAAGTTATAAATGCAAAGTTGACAATTAAAATAAATAAAGATCTGCCATTTGAATTGAATGATTGCTAAGTCACCATAGATTCAAAATGAAACATACTAATTTTTTTAATGGAATATTGCAGTATATTATAAACAGGGCCGGCGCAAGCTCAACTGCCGCTCTAGGCAAAACCGCGTCGTGCCGCCCCCACTTCAATTAAACTAGATCTTTGAGATGTGAAAGACTGGAGGTTTTGTTTATTTATTTATTAATAAACTTGCACTAATATAAAAGCATGTACAAGCATGTTTTCGGATTTTTTTTTTTTTTTTTCACTCTGCAATGTAAAAAATAATCAGCACGTTACTAACTACAAATGCAAACACTTATGTTATATAGTAAGAACATCTCCTGGAAGATTCAGGAGAATTCCTGGTAGGCCGCTGATAAATTGGGCGGGCAGTAGCCTACTTCGACATAAAGACAATAGTTTACGGGAAGCGCAAAGCAAGTCTCTAGTTCATTTTCAATGAGAGACACACGAAAGCCGCAAATCGGTGGACATTCTAGACCTGCGTGAAGTTGGCCCCCCACCCAACGCAAAACGTCGGCAAAATAGTCTCAATCCTTTGTGCTCCGTTTGTGCTGGTTTGTGCCGTAAAAATTTTCGTTTGTGCTGCTTTGGTTTTTTAGATATTAAAAGAATATTTATAGGTCATTCTGAGGTCACCCAGCTCCCCCTCATGTTCCAAATTCACCGAAAATAGTCCCTATCGTTTGTGCCAGTAAAAGTTTCGTTTGTGCTGCTTTCGATTTTAAAATATTAGACTTTGAATTATAGGCGATGACGTCACTCATCCCCCCCACATGTTCCAGATTCGCTCAAAATAGTCTCAATCATTTGTGCTTCGTTTGTGCTGGTTTGGTTTTTAAAATATTAAAATAACTTTTATAGGTCATTCTCAGGTCACTCAGCCCCCCACATGCTCCAAATTCGCCCAAAATAGTCTCAATCATTCGTGCTTCGTTTGTGCCGGTAAAAGTTTCGTTTGTGCTGCTTTTTTTTTTTATTTTTTTTTTTAAATATATATTAAAATAATACATAGAACATCTCAGGTCACTCAGCCCCCACATGCTCAAAATTCACCCTAGATAGTCTCGTTTGTTTGTGCTTCGTTTTTGCTGGTGAAATATACGTTTGTGCTGCTTCGGTTTTTAAAATATTAAAGGTGCCCTCGAATCAGAATTTGAATTTACCTCGGCATAGCTGAATAACAAGAGTTCAGTACATGGAAAAGACATACATTGAGTTTCAAACTCCATTGTTTCCTCCTTCTTATGTAAATCTCATTTGTTTAAAAGACTTCCGGAAAACACGCAGATCTCAACATAACACCGTTACGTAACAGTCGGGATCATTAATATGTATGACCCCAATATTTGCATAATGCCAGCCCATTCGACGCATTAGACAAGGAAAGGCAGTATTAACGGCTGGATCTGTGCACAGACAAGGTAAGCAAGCAAGAACAACAGCGAAAAATGGCAGATGGAGCAATAATAACTGACATGATCCATGATATCATGATATTTTAGTGATATTTGTAAATTGTCTTTCTAAATGTTTCATTAGCATGTTGCTAATGTAATGTTAAATGTGGTTAAAGTTACCATCGTTTCTTACTGTATTCACGGAGACAAGAGCCGTCACTATTTTCATTTTTAAACACTTGCAGTCTGTATAATGCATAAACACAACTTCATTCTTTATAAATCTCTCCAACAGTGTGTAATGTTAGCTTTAGCCACAGAGCATAGCCTCAAACTCACACAGAATCAAACGTAACCATCTAAATAAATACTTTACTCACATAATTCGAAGCATGCATACAGCATGCATGACGAACATCTTGTAAAGATCCATTTGAGGGTTATATTAGCTGTGTGAACTTTGTAAATGCGCTGTAATATAGTCGACAGCTCGTGTGGCAGAGGAAGCGCATCTCTTAAAGGGGTCGTGCTGAAAAAATCAGTGCATAGTTAATGATGCCCCAAAACAGGCAGTTAAAAAAATTAATTAAAAAAATCTATGGGGTATTTTGAGCTGAAACTTCACAGACACATTCAGGGGACACCTAGGACTTATATTACATCTTGTAAAAAAACGATCTAGGGCACCTTTAAAAGAACTGGCAATTCATTCTGAGGTCTCTCAGCCCCACACATGCTCCAAATTCACCACAAACAGTCGCAATCGTTTGTGCCGGTAAAAGTTTCATTTGTGCTCCCTCGCTTTATAAATATTAGACTTTGATTGCATTGAATTGAATGACACTGAATGGCTGCAAATGCAAATCGCACATTAAAGTAGGCTATTACGCTATATACCAAAGCATATACATTTAACAGAAATAGTAGGTGCAATGTGATTTCAAATTAAGTCTCTGTTTGCTTTCCTCCTTTTCGGTGACAAGCGTGTGTCAGAAACGTCAAAAACTTAAAAAAAGCTGCATCAGTCCGTCTAATTCCTTCAATTAATTAGCCTATATGACGAGAAAAAAAAAAAAAAGATTTATTTCATTGTCTAACTAAAGCAAATCGAAAAAACAAATAAGGGCATTCGTTTAATTTGATTTTACTTGAAAAAAAAAAGAAGAAGAAAAAGAAAAACAGACAAATAACTTTTTAGGCCTAGGCTATATAACACTGAAAAATGAGCTTTGAGGTTTTTTTGTTTGTTTTGTATTTTTCGTTTATGGGTTAAAATTAAATTAGTTTATGCTTTAAAATTAGTTTCGCATGTGTGGGTGGCCCCTAAAATACTAATTTTGGCTTTATGTGGTCTAAAACAATATTGAGGAAATTATTTATTTATTTGTATTTATTTTATTCTTAAAAGGCCTAAGTAATGATGCAACATGTTTCACTCTAAAACAAGCAGGTTTTTTTTTTTTTATTTTTTTTTTTATAAATAATAAATTTGTGTTTCATTGGAAAAACCTAAAATATCAGAAAACAATGGAAGGGATCGCGCAGGCGCCTCCGTGGACAAGAGAAGTGTGTTGTTGTGCTCTGATGAGTGATTGATTCATGGGCTTCGTTTCCCAAAAGCATCGTAAGCTTAAGTTGATCGTAGCTCCATTAAAAAAAATGAAATAACAATATTGGATGTTTAATTGGGGTCCGGGTCCGGGGGCCGTGCACATGGTAGGTAGGCTGATTTAATTTTTTACTTAAAAAGAAATAAAGAGAAATAAGAAAGTGTGTAAGAAACTGAAAAATAATGCTAGATTTTTCGTAATTTTATGCATGAGTAAAAAATGTGATTATTCTTTAATATTTGTTTCGCATGAGGGCGCCCTGAAACGCCATTCAACTTATCATGTCTTGCATGTCCCATCACGCAGTTCATATGATGCTACTGCTCTGCATATTAGTTACATTTTCTTCATCATTACTTAGGCCTTTTAAGAATAAAATAAATACAAATAAATAAATAAAAAAATCCTCAATATTGTTTTATATAAAGCCAAAATTAGTATTTTAGGGGCCACCCACACATGCGAAACTAATTTTAAAGCATAAACTATTTTACCCCCCCCCCCCCTTTTAGTTTTTGATGGTGTAGTTTATTTAAAAATATCCAATTATGCATAATATAAGATGGAAAATATTTAATTGATGAGTCGTCAACATAATATATAACAATGCAATATATAAGGTATGATTTTACCTCAAAATCCAACAATTCGGCACAAAATGATAACTGCAAATCCATGTTTCTCTGCTGGAGTCCAGCTGTTTCTGTGAATTGCAGTGATCCATTTGCTTCTTTTTCTGTTGCCTTCTCTTGTTTTTAAATATATACCTCAGGGTTTGTGTCAAATCAATTTGTACAGTCAGCCGCAAATCTCTTTCCCGTTTTTAATGTGTTTTGTGTGTTTTTCGCGACATTCACGCTGAAAACCAATGCTGCTGCTCAGTCTTTTGCCACTCAGCGTGCGTGACCGCAGTCCTAACGGTCGACGGTGACGTCAAGTATAGGCACGAGCCAGCCCTGATAAGTGATTTGTTGGTGCACACACCATTATTGTTTAAAATTCATGTTCCTCATAATCTTGAAACAGTAACTTCACCACCCTCTTGCTACACCTCTTCTCTGATGATGAGGGCGGGGCAACCTGTCACATATGAGATCCACCAGTAGCAAACCACAAACATCCAATCAATTCCCCCCGGACAAAATTAAGCCCCACCCTACATTTGTTCTTGTTCCAGAAGCTGTTTTGGTTTTACTCGGATATACATCACAACAGGGAAGAAAAGACCAGCGTAAATTCCCTTTCATGACTTTAAGCTAAGAAACCCCTTTTTACATAATTATATAAAAAAAAATCAGTCAAGGATTACTTTCTTTAAAGGACGAATTCACTTTTAAATGACAATTTCCTGATAATTTACTCACCCCCATGTAATCCAAGATGTTCAGGTCTTTCTTTCTTCAGTCGAAAAGAAATGAAGGTTTTTGATAAACATTCCAGGATTTTTCTCCATATAGTGGATTTCAATGGCTGAAGGTCAAAATTGCATTTACAGCAATCCCAGACAAGACAATCGCTCATTTTCAAGTTTTAACAATAAATGCTCATCTTGAACTAGCTCTCTTCTTCTTCTTCTTCATTAGAATTCCGGCAGTGTAGAAACTACGAAGTGTATTACTGCCCTCCACAGGTCAAAGTTTGAACTAATTGTTATATACTTGCACTAGCACAGGGGTAGGCAAGTTCGGTCCTAGAGAGCCGCTGTCCTGCAGAGTTTAGCTACAACCCTGAAAAAAAACCTTCAGCTGCCTGTAGCCTTAGTAATCCTGAAGAGCTTGATTAGCTTGTTCAGGTGTGTTTGATTAAGGTCGGAGCTAAACTCAGCAGGACAGCGGCTCTCTAGGACTGAACTTGCCTACCCCTGCACTAGCATATTGTATATGACAGTTTAGTTCAAACTTTAACCTGTGGAGGGCAGTAATACACTTAGGCTGCGTCCCAATTCGCATACTATGCGTCCTAAATAGTATTCGAAAAAAGAATTAGTATGTCCCAAATCGTAGTATGTTGAAATGAGTATTCCAAAGATACCCGGATGGTGTACTTTTTCCGGTTAGAATTCGAAGTGCAGATCCGTGCACACTTCTAACGGCTAATATTGCCCATAACACATTGCGCTGTGGACGAGGATTCGATTAGAACTACAAATACGAATAAAAAGTGTTTAAAAACTACAAACATGACGGACGTGCGAGGTACGACGGATAAGATAAAGGGGCTTGAATGATTAATAAGCAGTGTCTAACCTGACAAAAATATATTTATTAAATGTTATCCACATTATATTTCATCTGCAACAGCATTGTGAACTTTTATAACGATGTGTTTGGTCATTAACTTTTAAATGCATCATAATGCAAAGATGAGGAGAGTTCTCTGCATGAAAGACCCATGACTGGCAGATCAACGTGCGACTACATTTCTCTCCGAAACGGTAGGAAAATAAATTTAATTCAATGTGGAGGATTTTAACTGTGACAAGATGATTGACAGGGTACTTTAAACAGTTACAGGTTGAGTAACTAAGCAACAGAACGTCCGTTAAAGACGCAGTTATGACGAGGTAGTATGTCCCAAAACTTGCATACTTTTCTACTACACACTCAAAAGTATGTACTTTTTCTTTACAAAAACAGTACATACTTTTAGGGCGTAGTATAAGTAGGCGAATTGGGACGCAGCACTGGTGTCTACACTGCTGGAATTCGAATAGAGAAGAAGAAGAGCTAGCTCAAGATGAGCATTTATGGTTAAAACGTATAAAATTTTACATTTTTTTTTTAGAAAATGAGCGATGATTTCTCTAGATAAGACCCTTATTTCTTGCCTGGGATCGCTGTAAACTGTAATTTTGACCTTCAACCGTTTTGGAGGCCACTGAAGTCCACTATATGGAGAAAAATCCTGGAATGTTTTCATCAAAAACCTTAATTTCTTTTCAACAGAAGACAGACATGAACATCTTGGATGACATGGGGAGAGTAAATTATCAGGAAATTTTAATTTGAAAGTTAACTAATCCTTTAAGGGGTTTTGAAAACCTGTCACACAGAGCTAATGTGAAAGTTACAGGCTTTCCTGGAGTCACGTGTTCATGACATTGAAATTTAAAGACTGCACAGACGGTCAGTAAACATTTTTATCACAGCAATCTCATGTGAGCAGGTATAAAGTTATGATGAAGTGCCGTGTACTTCCATTGTAAGTGTCTTACTGTAACTTTGACGGTTTTTGCAATTATTAAACAAGAAAAAAATTAAGAAATCAGAGGGGAAATTATTTTCTGCGGTAATGGACATTCTGCCACAACTGCTGCCAATAGAGCTTCAGTTGAACCCGAAACATCCCTTTTAATGCAAACAAAGAGATGATGTGCATAAAACAGCAGTTTTAGTAAAAGAGTTCAATTCTCTTCACTTATTTTCTAGATGTCGTGTACACATAATGTTGTCCATCTTGTTTTCTGCACCACAAATCAGAGGAAGCGGGATTGTTCGTATCGATTCCTCTCTTTAAAGTTTCTTCCTCATCTTTCCTTTCTTGTGGCCACCACGACCAAAGCCAGATCTCATCACTTCCTGCAGCCGCTGTTTTCCTTTGGCGCGAAGCTTCTTCATGCCGCCGCTCTGCAGAAACTGCTGTTTGGCTTTCCGCTTGCGTTGCTTGAGGATCTGATCGCGGTTCTTCAGCTCTGATCGCACCTGGGACCCGTTCCGCTGCTGGGCCGGCTGGGCCTGAGCTCCGCCTCTTCCTCTACGACCTAAAGAAACCGCAACAAAAACACACAAGTACTCATAAGGAGACTGGATGCGTCATATAAGCAGTGGAAAGAAGTCACAGAGTGGAAAGTGCACCAGCAGGACTGGATGATTTTACACCACAATCTTTTGCTCTTACCACCGAAGTTCCTCCCTCTGAGCGCTCCTCCGGTTTCTCCATCTGAGTCTGATGCTCTGTCATCCATCTTATACTTCTTCTTCCATTCTTCATAACTGGACCAAAGTCAAGAAATCCAAATGACAAGCAATTATCAACTTCAGACCTTTACAAATCCACATGGAATCAACAATGACTCCATTTACTTTCTTAATTCACGTTTTCCGTCTTAAGGCCTGTTCATGTCAAGATTAATGTTTGGTGCAATAATTTGTAGTGATAATCATATTTTCAAAAGATGATATTTTGAAGATTGTCAGTAACCAAACGGTTGATTTTTTTTTTTTTTTTTTCCCCTCTCCATGCTATGGAAGTCAATGTTTGGTTACCCATATTCTTCAACATATCTTCTTTTGTTATTTTTTTTGGGTGATCCATCCCTTTAAGGCCAGTTCATACAGAACATGTCTTCACTGTTAAGACCATGAGAAGCAGGTCAGTGGAACAAAATAAAAGGTCTAAAAATGTGTTTTTAAAAGATGAACTTTTAACTTTAGTCAGTCCGTCTAGGATGCGTTTAAAGAGAAAAACAATGAAAAAGTGGCGCAGTGGAATGCAAAAACGCATTTTGTGTGAAGCCTCTTAAACTCCGCCCCTGCAAGATCACGCTCATCTGCATAAGCACAGAGCCATGCCCACATCAACATCCAATCAACAACTGATGCACGAACATTTTTTCTTTTTTGATAATCTGTTTCACTCGGATGTACGTCACAATACTGAGGTTTCATCACAACCTATAAAAATCATCACAAATCCACCTTTGAAACGATGTCAGTCCCTCTTATTTTCCATTCACCTATCATATAGAGACTTTTCTCCCGTTCATCAATGATGGAGCTGCTCTCTATTAACACTGACTTTGAATGTGCAGTTCCATTCTTGCATTCAGACAGACATATTTGGCTGTTGTGAAGCACAAAAAAAGTTTCTGTTACCAATGCCACTGGAGAAATTCTCATTTCATATGGCATGACTTTCAATCAACTTCAAATAGAAAACCCTTACAAATTTCAAAATCCTCAATATCAGACCCAAAACGATTGACTAACTTTTACTTCATCCAACTTTATCTGCACATTTGCAGTACTCTCACATAAAGCCATATCTACTACATACATCTCAACTGCTTGATTGTTTATATCGTCTCCAAATGTAAACCATCTAATCGCCCAGATCTACACTGCTAAATGTGGACTGTTAGGCACCAAGATATTATAAACATTAACATCATGGATTCCTGTAAAGCTGCTTTGAAACACTGTGTTACAAAAAGCACTCGACTCTTTTCAAGAAGGATACAAGCTCTTTTTCTTCTTTTTGCCAGTGACCACCTGTCCACTTTCGGTCCTGATTTTCTTGTTCATGCCGTCTTTGCCCGTCTCACGGACGAAGCGTTTCCTCTTGCGATCCCTGCGGAGAACATGTGTAACATCATGATAAGCAGACGTGTGGACAGTATAGTATAATTTTATTTAATGTAGGGATGCACGATATCGACCGATATATGTTCATTTTTAAATGTTAGCGTTATCGGCCCAATAAGAAAATTTGGCCAATATATTAAAGCCGATAAATCATGGATTATTTCCTTCAGCTGAGACACTTCAAAATGGAAAAATATATGAGTTATCGGCTTTCAAATATAAAGAATTATCGGTATCAGCCAAAATTTTCATATCAGTGCATCCCTAATTGAATGCCATGTCAGCATTTGAGGCTATTTTCATGGCAAAAATTAAATTACAAAATACAAATACAGAATATGTTTAATAGAAAGTCTTGCCAAACACATGTGGACAGTGTCACATGTTTAAAAGCCAGCGCTGCTCACCATTTCATCAGGCTCTTGTGCTGGTTTAAAGAGTGGCTCTCGTCTCCCATCAGGTCCAGAACCGCAGAGGAGGCCTGCTGCTCGAAAGAGCTGCCTTCGGCCCCGAGACTCAGCCTGAACAAACCCACAAATGAATTTCCTCATATGAATTTCCTCATTGAACATGTGAAATAATAATAATTATAATAATACATGGGTGCAGGTGCGGCCATACCCTCGCTCCGAATCGAAGTCTTTGGGTCTATACGGGATGTAAAACTCTTCATCTTTGCCTGACAGGCTTTTCTTTTTGCTCTTCATTCCATCCGTTTCATTATCTTGCTTTCGTTTTTTCCCTCCAACCACCTCTGAGAACACGGTCTGGAGAGCATGAAATAGTGTTCAGCTGCTAGATTCAAATATTTAGAAGCACAAGAAATCATCCTGCAGTAAATGCTCTCAACTCTCACCTGAATCTCGTCTTCGTCCTCATTGTGCTGCTGTTCGGTCCTGATTACGACGGGTACGGCAGGCTTGACTATCAGATCTGCTCGTGCTTTCGAATACTTTTGGACCAAGCGAGCATCCCGAGATCGCTTGGCTCGCATCACCTCGCTGGCATTCGTTTTGTTGTTGGAGTTGATTTCAAAAATAGTCTGAGGAAACAAGAATGTGCCTCATCTGAACGTGTGTTGCATAAACTTACTGGTTCTCTTGACTAATCAAGATGGAGCTAGTTAGAAAAACACAAGCACTAAAATGAAATTTGACACGGACAATATCAGTGAATATTGGGTTAATCTGCAAACTTCAATAGACTTGTAACATTCTCATAAGTTTTTTGGAGCTTGACTGTATAAATCCCAAATGGCTTTCCAAGTACAGCTCAATGTACGGACACAAAGAATCATTTAGGTCATATTTCACCACAAAATCACACAGGTAAAAATAATGAAGCTGCCTTGTATTGCGACATCATTTTCATAACAACGAAGCACTATCATGCATACTTTAAAACAATTGTTGAAGACAATAAGAATACAAATATAGCGGAAAGCAGCAATTATTGGGGTTCAAGTGCTTTAAGGCCTTTAAGCACATGCATAAAAAGGTATTATGTTTTAATTATCAAGCATGTAACCATCTCGATCATAGATGGATAAGACCATTTACAGCAAATACAGGCAATTTATCATAGGAAATATATAATTTTTAAAGCTTTTTAACAGTTATTGAGGCTGAGCCAAAAACCTAGGACTAGTTCGCCAAAGTTGTTTTTTGAAATAATCTCCTATATTGAATGAACGATTCGTTGGACGGTGGAGGTCCTAGAGGCAAAGTTGCTCAGGATGACAAGTTCTACCATGTGGTATGAATGTTGTAGGTGTGTGCGTGATACACTATCCTTTACGGACGTGGAAAAGCGTGAAGGCGTTCCCCCCTTGGCCGATTTCTTCCGAATTTCTCACAGGCCTCTAGGGCCGTGAGTCAAACAGGCTCAGCGAGTTTCGTTCTGATTGGCTTACGTTAACCTTGTCTGATAGCTGCTCAAACTTCATGTTTTTTGAGATACTTCAAATGTCCTCATAGACAATCATGGCACCTCGAACAAAGACACTGCATGCCAATTTTCAAGTCAATCGGACTAACGGAGAAGTAGTTATAGCCATTTTCATGTTTTTTTGCTGTTATAGCGCCACCAAGTGGCCAACAGCGGCGTCCTTTTTCATGCAACCACATAGTGAGCTCTTACATATTCATGCCAAATTTGGTGAAAATATCTCATCGTGCTCATTAATTAAAGCCATTTTAGTAAAAGTGGCTCCACCCACTTCGAAGGTTTCGATGGCCTTTAGAAATTTAAATTTCAACTTTTTTTTGTTAATTATTGACAATCAGACTCCAGAGAATCTTGCTGCACTGGTTTGGTTCTGATTGGGCCAAAAACCTAGGACTAGTTTGCAAAAGTAGGCATTTAAAAAATCCTAAATACCCAAAAATTTCACCAAGAACGACGAGCAAATCCATTTTGTCCGTCTTGGGCCAAGGATTCCAACAATTAAGCCTATGCCTAATGGTTTAGGAGTTTGGTGACGTTGTTGATGGTGTGAGTACTACCAGACCTCAAAGTTTCAAGTCTCCATCACTTTTAGGGGAGAATGCAGATCCTTGGAAATTTTAACAATTACAATAGGGTTTCAGCACTATGCACTTGAACCCTAATAAGAGCAAAGAAGTTAATAACAAACAAGAGAACAATACAATAGAACAACAATCGTTGGAAGCCAAAACTGAGGTTGAAAATAAAACTCGATTAATTACACAGCCTAAATCACACTAATTTTTAGGGTGTTTTATGTCATTTTGGAGCTCAGACATTCTTCTGAAAAAAAAAGTGATGTTGGTTTTGAACAATATGAGCGGAGTAAATAATGAGTTCAGAGAGAGACGCGTGATGCTGCACGATACTGACGTAATCTGAATAAAGGAATGACATACAGCTTTTGCCTTGTAGCCCTTGATGCAGTCGACCATCAGCAGCCGGTCCAGCTCCATCCGCTCCAGTCCAGCACCTGTGCGACACAAAGCACACGATCAGCAGGACGTCCCCTACGCTTACAGCGGGACACGAGCACCACACTCACCCAGCAGAGGGTGGACAGACATCGAGGACAGGTCGGTGTTCTTCACGCGTTTGACAGACTCGGGCGAGGGGCTGGGTCGAGACTTCAGGTACTGCTTATAGGCATTCTCCGAGACGTGGCGGAGACTCTGGAGATCCAGCGAGTTCTCGTGAGCCGTCTGCAGCTGCGACTCTTCATCGTCCAGAATGCTCTGAGGAACACGCCCGAATACGCCATCCGCATCTGAAGACCATCACAGAGAGACAGACACATTTCAAGCAGCTGACTTCACCCGTTTCGTCATAAGCAGAGGCACAAGAAGAATTTACTTTCCATATGTCAGTTGCATTTGCCGTACCTTGAGTGTGTTCGGGGACGGCGACCTGTACGGGTCGACCCAAGAACAGATGAAGGTCATAGAGGAAAGGCACTTCATCTGAACACACCAGACTGAACGCTGTGCCGCCTCTGCCAGCGCGAGCCACGCGACCTGAAACACAGAGGTCAGGGTTAAAGGTCAACGTCAGACAGCTGGAGAGCGTCAACGTCTGCTCCGTTACACACCGACTCTGTGCAGAAAGAGTTTGGCCTTCGATGGGAAGTTGAAGTTGATGACGTTGTCTAAGAGCGGGATGTCAATGCCGCGGGCGGCCACGTCAGTGACCAGCAGCACCATGGCCTTGCGGTGAACGAAGCGGCCAATGTTGATCTTGCGGGCCGTCTGGTCCAGAGCGCTGTAGATGTACGCAACCTCAATGCCCTCCACTGTCAAGAGCTGCAAAAACACGACACAAAGACACATCAAAACTGAGAGAACAGAATCGGCACTAATTGGCGCAAAATATCAATATCAAAAAATGTAAGTTGCTGCAATCATCTTCTCTTGCGTTCAGATGCTGGTGTTTAGGAACGCAATTGTGTGAGACGCTTCTGAAGGGAATTTTCAGAACGTTTCAGAACCACCAAACCAACATTTGAGATGCTGCGATGCGTTTGGTCCACTGGTTAGTCCAGATATCCAATCACAGCCTCTGCTGAGGCAAAGTCACCTGAGGGCTTATTCAGTAAATGCGTTTTCATTGTAGTTTAAGTGCAAATCTTCTTATTAGATAGAAAAAAATAATACACCTCAATTAAGCACATTTGCACATTTTTAGAATTTATGTGCATATACCAAAATTTGCATAAAAATAGGTGGAAGGAAATGCAGCTGGTGATGAACTAGTGGACGGCCTCAAACGTGCAGCAATGAACATTCAAATGAGAGTTTTTATTGCCGTTTTTGACCAAATCATAACGACTGCTGCTCCTTAATGAAAGCACAACACTGCTTCCATCATAAAGCTTTCCCAGACTTCTAGAGCATTTCCTGCGCACCTCTTTAAGATACTCCACGTGATGTTTGGTGGCTACGAACACCACCGTCTGTTCCTGCGGCTTCACTACGTTTCTCAGCAGATGCAGAAGCAGCGCTGGTTTATCGTCCAACCGCACATGGAAAAATGAGAGCTGGTGGAGAAAAAGGGGGGAAAAAAACTCATGAAACCTATTAAAACTGTTTAATGGAAAGACATTAACACTTATTCAGCAAGGAAGCATTAAAATAATCAAAAGTGACAGTAAAGACATTTATAATGTTACAAAAGATTCTATTTCAAATAAATGCTGTTCTTTAGAACTTTCTATTCAAAGAAACATTAAAAGTAAAACGTATCACGGTTTCCACAAACATACTGATTAAAACATTGATAATAATGTTTCTTGAGCAGCAAATCATCATATTAGAATGATTTCTGAAGGATCATGTGACACTGAAGACTGGAGTAATGATGCTTTGATCACAAATTACACTTTACTATATATTCACATAGAAAACAGCTATCTTATAGTAATAATATTTCAGTGTTTTTACTGTATTTTTGATCAAATAAATGCATTTTTTATTTTAATAAATGTCTTTCAGAAACATGTTACTGACTGCAAACTTTTGAACGCTAGTTTACAGTGACTCTTTTGCTCATTTAATACTTGTTAATGCTCTTATAGTGAATCATCAGTGCATGTTTTCATAACCTTTCATAAGTACTTTTCTGCTGATGTCATCAACCCCTCTTATCAGTCCAATCAGTTCGCATGAATAAAATCAAGGCCCAGTCTACATTTCTTGCATTTCAGCATGACGTGCGTCACATTACAGAGGTGATGTCCAACACTGACTTCAACAGAATGTGAATCTTTACCTTCAGCTGGTCACTGAGTTTCGTGTCCACATCCAGACGAATGAGAACCGGCTCTGTGAGGCCTGTCGCAGAAAAGAGTTTATACTATTGCTTCTAAGACATATGATAAACAGTTAACACAAAGTACAGTCCATTAAAAGGCTAAGTTCTCTATCACATCAGGAAAGGACTTGGTCAACGGTGACACCAAAATAGAAATATCCATAATGCTGCTTAGCTTAAAATAAAGAATTATTTTAGATACTCTGTCTCTGTACATACATTTATAAAGCTTTAAATATTGTATTTTATTAAGTAATGCATTTTATTTTTAATATATAATAATAATTAATAATCATAGAACTATACATGATACATACTGTGGCATTTTTGTATTGTGATATCTCGCGACACAATATAGTATTACGGCTCTAATTATATCCCACTGTAGGACATAATGGCATATATTAACATCTGAACATCTCAGTAAGGAAAGAGACTGCGGTCACCAGCTCTGGCGAAATCCACGATCAGTTTGGGCAGCGTGGCGGAGAACAGCAGCGTCTGCCGAGCGTCCGGAAGACGTCGGATGATTTCCTGAAGCTGCTCTGCAAAACCCATTTCAAACAGCCTGGAGAAGAAACAGGGAAGATCCGGCTGAACACTAGAGATTGACCGATATACAAGGATGATATCTGGCAATTTTTAAATTAACAGCTTCTGCAGTTTTTCTGTTTGGCCAATGTGTCAGACTTTTATTTTGAATCCAATCTTTCTTTGTAAAAGGCATAAAGTTTATCACACTGATTTCAAAGTGGATGATTCATTAGTTTGAATAAACATTGATCCAAACATTATAATAACATCTCAGTTGATAATTCAATATACTTCATTTTTGACAAAACATCCCATGTTTCGGTTGTGACTGCACATTTTCAGTAGTGACAGTAATGTGTTGGTAGTGACCACATCACGTAACAGACTTTTAACTCACATACTAAAACATATTAAAATACTAATAATTTGGATAACTGTACTAAAATTGTGTTTATTTACCCAAATAAATTATTATGGTTCCCTTTTGTCACTACCAAAACAATGATGACGTTTTGGTGGTGACCATTTTGGTAGTGACAATTTTTGATTCTTTTGAGCCGCTCAAAGATGCTAATCAGCACATGGTTATCTCGCACAGTTCTGAACAGTTGTACACACATAAAAACTAAAGTTTATGGAATAACACCCAAAAAACATTGCATAATTGCAGAATAAAGGTGTTCGGTAGTGACGTTGCTTAAAGTTACACACAGATTTTCAGACTTTTGAACACATTTAACTCAAAATTATGGATCTATCTACTATGAAAGAGAGGCTATGAGAGGGAGGGAACACAGGAATATTTCCTGATTAAAAATGTAGAAGTGCTAATAATTTCAGCTAATGGACTAAAACATACACTGTTTCTGTAGTGACATGAAAATGTGGGACTTGTTTTTTTTTTTTACATAAAGTTTCATGATTTAAAAAATAAAATACATGTTTTTTTTAACTTTGCTTTCTAAAATAAATAAATAAATAAATAAATAAATAATTTTTTTTTTTAAAACAACAATGGAAAAAATTATTTCAATATCATTTTCACAAGTTGAGATTTAGGGGTTATGGTTCGGGACAGCCACCTCCCAATTGAAAGTACCCAATAAATGATGATTTTATACATATTAAGCTTACTGATATTTAAAAAATATTACTGTGGGATTCAATAGATTATATAAAGATCTTCGTAAACATCTAAAATTTCAATACTTAAATGCTTTTTAAATGTGTTTTTTGGTTGTGGGACAATGGTTTGCACCAATTCCCATGGTTTTTTTTTTGATGGTTGATGCTTATAGCTTATAAAACAGGATGAAATTATATAATTCGATCCTGTTTTATAAGCTATAAGCATCAGCCATCAAAAAAAAAAAGCCATGTCGATCAACCACTAGTGAACACAAATATTTTACTCTTGAAACAGGGATTAAATTAAAGATGACTCTCACAGAAATATCAAACATAAAGGTCCAGTGTGTAATATTTAGGAGGATCTACTGACAGAAATGCAATATAATATACATAACTATGTTTTCAGGGGCGTATAATGACCTTACATAATGAACCGTTATGTTTTTATTACGTCAGAATGAACCATTTCTATTTTTACCCACAGTGGGCACCACTTTTTTGTGATTTTGCAGCACCAGTAGCCCTAAACGGACAAACTGCACTACAGAGCATGTTTGCTTGACTGGCAACTATCTGCGGTTTCAGACAACGACATCTTTGTCCTGTGTCGGCCACCGTCACTTCTCTATGTGCTTTGAAATGGAGGGGTGAGTGGTGGACTGAGCCGTTGGTTGCAATTTGCAAACTCAATGCTAGATGCCGCTAAAATTCACACAGCGCACCTTCAATCTCATATGAAGAAACGTCTCTGGTCTTACCTGTCGGCTTCATCAAACACCACATACTCCACGCCCTGCAGCTTCAGGTTCATCTCCTGGATGACATGCATCAGACGGCCGGGGGTCCCGATGATGCTGTAGACATCAGGAGAACGTTACGTTCACATTGGCACAACCATCAAACACACACACACACTGAGTGAAGCATCAAGGATGAACTTACATGTCGGGATTTTCATGAAGAGCAGCAAACTGGTCGTCCATGCTGACAAACAGAAAAAAAAAAAAACACAAAGTCACGACTGATGCTGAAACACAAGACACACACATAAGTTCAACTGAAACTCAACACACCTGTCTCCACCGAGAATGAGCGCCGTTTTCAGCCCAGTGAACTTCCCCAGCTGAAACACACAAACACTGTGAGTGAGTGAATGAATGAACGAGTGAGAAGAGCAGCAAAGCGAGCGGAGGTGAAGCGCGAGACCTCTTTGGTGAACTTCATGGTCTGCAGGGCGAGTTCTCGGGTGGGTGTGAGGATCAGAGCCCGGGCTCCCGTCTGCGCCTGCGGGGCCTTCAGCTTCTCGAACATGGGCACGAGGAACGCCGCCGTCTTCCCGCTGCCCGTCCGCGCCATGGCCACCACATCCTTTCCATCCAGGATCACTGGGATAGTCTGTGAGGAAGAGAAAACAAGCACTGGAGTCTCACTCTATAGCTGATATCTTCCAAGATCAAGTGCCAAATCCAGACCCGGAGGTGAACTGTGACTTTACACATTTATGTTGAAATTATGCTGATTTGTTGTTTTTTTTTTACATCTATGAGTTAGATTTATTTCAAAAGCCCCTTTCCAGTCTCCCACACACACTTTTAGGACTGAATTTGGTTACGCTTTATTTCACAGGTGACATAGTTACTCAAATAAGTACTGAATAATATTAACTGCATGTACTTACTATAGAGTTACGGTTAGGGTTTAGGGTTAATTTCTTGTAATTCTGCATAATTTACTTAACTGATAGTAAGTACTTGTAGTATCGTGTAACTATATCACCTTTAAATTAAGTGTTACCCTGAATTTTGTTGGGAAATTTTAATATGCACATACAAAGACACTGAAAATAAACAAAAGATGTCATTTACATAACAAAAAAAACAAAAAAAAACTTTATCCAATGACCTATAGCAAAGTGAAAGTTAAGCAAGTAAAATGAATGTGTTTGAAAACATTCCAGAGTAATATTTATGATGTTTTGATTTTGCTTTGTTTCATAAACTGAGCAGCATGTGTTATAAATTTAGTTGCACTCCATTCACTGATTATTGTAAGTTTATATGTTCTTATAAATTTCATATAATTAAATATTGAATATTGAAAAACAAAAATGTCTTGCATCACAGTAGTTTTGCTGTAGTTCTTTTGAAAGAATTTATAATTTTTTATTAATTAATATAAAAGGGGGTAAATGTAGTAATAACAGTAAAACATGCTAACATTCAAAACTTTGAAATGATTGCACTCATTAATGAGAAGTGACTGATTAGATACAATATGGTTTTAGTTTAAAAATATCAAGTTGCGACTGTTTTATAAGCTCACATTCCACTGGGTCAAAACTGACCCAGAAATATGAAAGGATAGTTTTTTAAAACAACAAGAGGGTTAAACTAGTTATCGCAGCAAATTTGGCATCTTTCTCTCGTATGACCAACATAATCAAATTTTTTCCTCTTTTTTAATGTTATTGTTTTTTTTTTCTTTTGCTATTGGAGCAAATGGGAGCACAAATTATATTTTTTGTAGTTCCCGTTCACCTCTATAGAAGTTTACACAACTATGACGACTTCTGAGAATCACAGAGATGTGAAATGATTCAACAGCACAGAACATTACCTTTCTCTGGATGGGTGTGGGCACTTTATAGCCCTTCTTCATGACGCCTTTAAACACAGGGTAACTGAGACCTGCACAAAAATAAACCACATTTACTGAGCGACCAAGAGCCTGTGATTGATTGATTGATTTATTTACGACAGTGTTTGAGATGACATCGTCTCACCCATGGACTGAAAGCCACCAGACTTCTTCTTCTTCTTGTTCTGAGCTCTGACGAGCTCTCTGGTGTCAGGCTCCACGTCAGAAACACACTCGGATGTGGCGGGGAAACGCAGAAGCCTTCTGTTGGGCTGAACGACAACACAAGAGCGCAACAGTTGGTTCCGGAAGTAAAAACTCCAATTCATTTAACTCAAACTGTTAAAGACGGACCAACAGAGAGCAACAAGGTTGTTCATCAATGGTATATGCTTTTGTTGAAGCCATCAACCCTTATTTTCAAAATAATCATGTTTAAAAGCAGAATTCCTGGTGAAAAACTACATTACCCATGATGCTGTGCAGAAATTCCACCAATCAGAGAGTTGCGGCGAGTAAATCGCAATGACTATAATCGATTGCATTGAACTGCCTTTCCAGTGTGGTAAAGGACATTTTAGAAGCATTCTATTGGATGATTAACAAGTTATTTCACTGTGATATCTAAAGCTAAGTGAATACTTTATATTGGAATTTAATTATGAATTTGGATTAGAAAATGGATTGAGCGTTAAAGGGTTAGTTCACCCAAAAATGAAAATTCTGTCATTTATTACTTACCCTCATGCCATTCTACACCAGTTAGTGCTTTGTTCATCTTCGGAACACAAATTAAGATGTTTTTGTTGAAATCTGATGGCTCAGTGAGGCCTGCATAGCCAGCAATGACATCTCCTCTCTCAAGATCCATTAATGTACTAAAAACATATTTAAATCAGTTCATGTGAGTACAGTGGTTCAATATTAATATTATAACGCGACAAGAATATTTTTGGTGCGCCAAAAAAAAGAAATAACGACTTATATAGTGATGGTCGATTTCAAAACACTGCTTCAGGAAGCTTCAGAGCGTAATGAATCAGCGTGTCGAATCAGCGGTTCGGAGCACCAAAGTCACATGATTTCAGCAGTTTGACACGCAATCCGAATCATGATTCAACACAAAAGATTCATAACACTCCAAAGCTTCCTGAAGCAGTATTTTCAAATCGGCCATTGTTGTTTTTTTGGCGCACCAAAAATATTCTTGTCGCTTTATAATATTATTATTGAACCACTGTACTCAGGGGCCTATCGGATTTCATCAAAAATATCTTAATTTGTGTTCCAAAGATTAACGAAGGTCTTACTGGTGTGGGACGACATGAGGGTGAGTAATTAATGACATTATTTCTGCAAATAAACTGTTTTCAGTTGTTAACTATTTGAACTCATAGTGACATGATTAAAATAGAAATACTTTTAATAATTCATACTTTTAAAATGTGTGGGGTAAATATGACGGACGCGATCTGTTAATAACACATGAACCGATATCGGTTATAATATATTTTATTATATGATAAAACAGCAAGTCTTTGACATTGTCGTGATTGTTTGGACTCACTGTGTCATCGTCATCTTTGATTCCTGCAGCCACTTCAAACTCTTCATCGTCAGACTGGAGCTCGTGATCTCTGTGCGCGGAGCTCTTCTTCCTCTTCATCAGCTTCTTCCTCCTTTGGGCCATTATTATGTTTACGTCTACAAACCACTGAGCTCTACGCGCTGTCCTGTTGAGGAAACTACGCTATTTAATCGAAGAAATCAGTGGCTCCGTGAAATGAAAACACCGGAGACGTCTTGGAAACACGTGTGAGGAGGCGCCTCGGCGCGTAGAGATGACGCCAGAGAGTGATACGCTGCAGTTCACCGAGCTGACACACGGTGGCAGCACGAATAGAGAAAAGAGCACTAACGCAGCACGTGCTCGTGGTCAGGGTATGCATTGACGTCACTTTCCCGCCAGAACGCGCTCCCTCAGCTGGAATGAGTGGCAAAAGAGCTGCTGCATGACTGGATTTAATAGGGGGAACTGAGTAAAGAAAACGTGAGTAAAACAAACAATTACACTAAAGGTTGGACTCGAAAGTGTTCCTTATGACATGTCAAAGAAACCTAATCCATGAATATTGACATGCAGCCAGGAGTCGTGTTTCCTTATATGCGCCTGATTTCGACGCCGGGGAAACACATAAAAGCAAATCTTACTTTGAACGCTTTATAATATGGGTAGGTCTAAATCCGGGTGATCACTTATATATAATTATATTATATTATATTACATTACATTATATTATATATTATAGTTATTTGTATATATATATATATATATATATATATATATATATATATATATATATCGCCCAGCCCTAAAACTTGTATAGTTGTCACTGTTTATTTAAAAACACTATGCAGATATAGATGGTAAATATTTAATTGATGAGTTGTCAATACAATAGGACACCTAGCTAACAGGGAACGTTCCCAGAACATTCACTAACGTAAAATGCAGAGATGGAAGTAACGAATTACAACTACTCACGTTACTGTAATTAAGTAGTTTTTTCGGGTTTTTGTACTTTTTTGAGTACATTTTTTAATCTGTAATTTTACTTGTACTTAAGTACAAATTAAGCTTAGAAATCTACTTCGCTACTTGTAAAATCACATTCCGTTACTGAGTACGCCAACAATTTGAATTCATATTGAAACTATATGGCTCTGCTTTGACCAGCCAATAAAGTTATCCGATCGTAAACGGACCAATGAAAACCCTGAAATTTTACCAGCGGCGCGTTCTCATCTCTCATATCCCCGACGCCTCCTCCTCCTGTCACTCGTTTCAGTTACAGCGCAGGGTTGCAGGTATTGCGCATAATTTTAATCATACCCGCAGGTTTGTGGAGAGCGCATTATTGTATCGCGAGAGCACATTCATGTAATGGCCGAAAACGACACGAGCTCTCAAATAAACAAGTGAACTGCCTCTCAATTGAGCGCGCGCTCTGTGTACTGTGCAATCGCGAATCTCTCCGTGCTCTTAAAATAAGCGTTGTCAAAAGTTATCAAACAATCATAATAGACTTCCATGCCTGGCCGATGAAAATGCTACAGTCTCAACAAACAAAAGTGGATCTTTAATTTCTTTACAATGTAGCCTAGATGTATGTTTCAGAATGGGGCATTTATATGATTTTTACATAATAAATAACCTAGTCTGTGTAACTGCATCACTATACAAACATTATACCTCCGTGAAGTTGGCACCCCATAAAGCGAAATAATCCCCAAAAATATGTCATTCGTTTGTGCTACGTTTGTGCTGATTTGTGCCGCAAAAACGAACGTTTGTGCTGGTTTGGTGTTTGAGATATTAAGCATTATTTTTTTGGTCGTGTGACGTCATTCTCCACCCCATGTCGTTCAAATCGCTTCAAACCGGTGCCATTCGTTTGTTCTCGATTTGTGCTGGTTTGTGCCGCTAAAACAAACACTGTAACTGTTTTCCTTCCACAGATATAACAAATATAATTCGGGAGCTGTGACGTCATTCTCCACCCCACTTCGTCTAAATCGCACGAAACTGGTGTCGTTCGTTTGTGCTCGATTTGTGCTGGTTTGTGCCGTTAAAACAAACACTGTATCTGTTTTCCTTCCACAGATATAACAAATATAATTTGGGAGCTGTGACGTCCACCCCATGTCGGTCAAATCGCTTCAAACTGGTACCATTCGTTCGATTTGTGCTGGTTTGTGCCGTTAAAACAAACACCGTATCAAAGACCTCTTCTTAAATATAACGAAAAAATGTTTTATTAACAGTTATGTAGCCTAACTCTCCACCCCATGCCATCCATATTGCTCCAACACGGTATTGTTCGTTTGTGCCGGTTTGTGCCGTTAAAAGAATCCCTGTAATTGATTACCCCTTTTTTTTTTTTTTTTTTTTATATATATATATATATATATATATATATATATATATATGTATATATATATATATATATATATATATATATATATATATATATATATATATAGGCCTAATAATAAAAAAAAAATCTCCTCCCCGTCATCTTAAATCGTGCAAAATGGTGCTGTTCGTTTGTCCAGGTTTGTGCCGTTGAAAAGTACGAAGACCCCTTCTTAAATGGACTAAATTTGTGCCAGATATTGTCACAACCACTTAGGCCTACATGTTACCTGACTACTTCTGGAACCAGGCGTGTTCTATGCTGTGCTATAGCACTGGGACAGATATTTGAATAAATAATTATAATAAAATACAATACCATTGCATGGTAAATTTTCAAATACATGTTTAACGTCTTTCTGCGCCCTTCAAAAACATTAAACAATGCATAAAGGTCTGCATACGGAAAAGATGTATGCACTGAGACTAAAAAAGTCATGTGTGCAGGGTAATTTACAGGTTAATTTAAAATTTGTTTGGCACGTCAGAGAAGGGAATTCTTTTATTAATTATTGTGCAATCAAGAAACCCAGAGGAACGCGTGTATAACATTTGAACACATCGATTCGCATCTTCCGCGGACAAAGATAAAACGCTGCAACTAACAGGCCTCTTGTGGAACTGCTTATGCTCAGATTATTTCATCATCTAACTGCAATTCACCTTTCAAACAAACACAGACTTTAATCACTGTCCATGTAAAGTAGCCTATAGGCGAAGGCAATTTTCTTTAAATAAAACAATAATAATGAAGAAAAAAAAAACAAATACACTGTATAAAGTGAATTGCAATTGTTACATTAAATAGAACGAGTTAACGGATAAAATTAGTGTTGTTTATAAATTAATTCATATGATTTTGAGTCCTTGTTTTTCCCTTCTTGGCTGGAACCAGTTAATTAGGCCAAGGTGTTTAGATTAGACTACTTTATGTTTAGATGTTTAGATTGACTGTTAGACTATATTTCGATAATAATCAGGCTGCAAATCAAATTGTATGTCATTTATAGCTCATTCACCAAACAGTCGCAATTGTTTGTGCCGATAAAAGTTTTATTTGCTGCTTCGGTTTATAAATATTAGACATTGATTGAATTGAATGACACTGAAATCACTTAGGAGCAATGTGATTTCAAATTAAGTCTCTGCTTTCCTCCTTTTCAGTGACAAGCGCGTGTCAGAAACGGAAAGTTGTGCAGCATCTGTACGTGTAATTCGTTCAATTAATTAGCCTACGTCGAAAAAAAAATGCTTTATTTAAATTTGTTTCGAATGTGTGGGCGGCCCCTAAAATACTCATTTTGGCTATATGTGGTCTAAAACAACATTGAGGAAATTTTTATTTAAAATAATTGGTTTTAAAACCTCCATGATGCAACATGTTTCACTCACTATTACAAGAAGATTTTTTATTTTTTATAAATAACAATTTGTGTTTCATTGGAAAAACCCAAAATATCAGAAAACAATGGAAGGGATCGCGCCGGCGCCTCCGCGGACAGAGAAGTGTGTTGTTGTGCTCTGCACGAGACAGCTACACTGTAAACCCTAATGCTCAAAATACTTAATTCGTTTGAGTAGGACAAACTTAAATTAAACAAATTAGTTCAGTTAAATTAACAGTTATGAGTATTTAAAACTTTTTTTTACTTTTGAGTTCACAGCACTGACATATTTCAAGTAAACTAAACTGTTTTAGTTGCAGCAGATTTCTAATTCCCAGCATGCTTTGCATCAGACTGTCTAAATGTTGAAATAAAGTGTTATTTTGTGTGTTTTTGCATAAGATTAACATAGGGAGACATAAGTTAGTGTTTAATGTTGTGTTATGTTGGGGTTCTGTTATGTTAGTTTTGTAGGGTTACCATTCTGGTGAAGAGTAGACCGTGTGGTTAGGTTGAGGATGGGCTGCAAAACTTTTAAGACCACATATACTGTATGTTGTTTGATTATATACATGCAAGTATATATTGACAGTCTCTTTGATAATTATAATAGCATGTGTTTTTTGCTAACTAACATTTAACCAAGATTTGAATGTGATGTTTATGTAAATTAACTATATGTACTTGAGTAGGGCGAGGCTGAGAACTGTGGGAGCGAAGGAATGCCAGTGATGTGATTGTTAATGAGAGACACCTGTGCACCACACTAGCATTGCTCCACTTCCATGGCTCTCGGCCCCGCCCCACTTGTCACAAAAAAATTAAGTTCTACTAACTTAAAAAAAATAAGTTAGTTAACTTAAATGTTTTGAGGTAATAAGTTTCCTCAAATGTTTTGAGTATTCTGAACTTATTGAGTTTTACAGTGTACAGTAGCAAGAAATATATGAAACAACCAAATAGAAAAATTGTAACTAATATACAGAGCTGTAGCCTACATCAGATGAACTGCGTGATGGGACATGCAAGACATGCTGAGTTTGATTTGTGTATGATGATTTGTGTACCGGGAGTAGTATTTTCTATGATGATTCCATATTTCTTTGAAATATGAAACTGTTATTCTTGTTTTTGTTTGTTTCTTTGTTTGTTTTTACATATTATGAGAGAAAAGAGTCCGATGTTTTTTATTCAATCTTTTTTCGTTTTTGGCTAAATATTTTACAAGTGTAAAGTTAGGCTAAAAGTAAACATTTATTTAACCTTTTACTTGAAGACTTAAAATAGATTATTTAGGCTATTAAGCTTTTCTGATTCTTCATTCAGGCTAGTGAGTTAATGCCTGTAATTCAATGTCTTACATTTTAAAAACCGAAGCAGCACAAACGAAAATTTCGCCAGCACAAACAAATGAGACAGTTTTGGCCAAATTTGGAGCATGTGGGGGGGCTGAGTGACCTGAAAATGACCTATACATTTTTTTTTTTTTATATTTTAAAAACCAAAGCAGCACAAACGAAACCTGTTACCGACACAAACGATTTCGAGCAAATTTGGAGCATGTGGGGGCACCGGTTTTAAGCAAACTGAATGTAAAAAACATTTTTCGTTAGGCCAACTTTATATTTAAGATTGTCATTGTTGCTTTTTTTTTTTTTTAACGGCACAAACTGAGCACAAACGAACAGCACCATTTTGTAAAGATTTAAGAAGACATGGGGTGGAAATGATTTGGTTTTTATTTTATTTTTTATTTTTAAGTCAAAAAGTCATCATTTAGGGATTCTTTTAACGGCACAAATCGAGCACAAACGAACAATACCGGGTTGGAGCAATTTGGATGGCATGGGGTGTGGAGAGTTAGGCTACATAGCCTAACTGTTCATAAAACATTTTTTCGTTATATTTAAGAAGAGGTCTTAGATACGGTGTTTGTTTTAACGGCACAAACCAGAACAAATCGAGCACAAACGAACGTCACCAGTTTTGTGCGATTTAGACGAAGTGGGGTGGAGAATGACGTCACTGCTCCCGAATTAAATTTGTTATATCTGTGGAAGGAGAACAGTTACAGTGTTTGTTTTAACGGCACAAACCAGCACAAATCGAGCACAAACGAACGACACCAGTTTCGTGCGATTTAGACGAAGTGGGGTGGAGAATGACGTCACAGCTCCCGAATTAAATTAGTTATATCTGTGGAAGGAGAACAGATACAGTGTTTGTTTTAACGGCACAAACCAGCACAAATCGAGCACAAACGAATGGCACCGGTTTGAAGCGATTTGAACGACATGGGGGGGAGAATGACGTCACACGACCAAAAAAATAATGCTTAATATCTCAAACACCAAACCAGCACAAACGTTCGTTTTTGCGGCACAAATCAGCACAAACGTAGCACAAACGAATGACATATTTTTGGGGATTATTTCGCTTTATGGGGTGCCAACTTCACGGAGTTAAACATTATAGGTCAAACCATTCTGATGTTTTTTATCTAAATAACATTATATGGCTCTTAAAAGGGTTAGTTTAACCAAAAAATGACATTTTTGTCATTAATTACTCACCCTCATGTCATTTCAAACCCGTAAGACCTTCATTCATCTTCAGAACACAAATGAAGATATTTTTGATAAAATCCGCTTTCTGACCCCAGACTGCAACGCAATTGCAACTTTTGCAGGCCCAGAAAGATAGTAAAGACATTGTTAAAATAGCCCATGTGACTAGAGTGGTTCAACCTTAATGTTATAAAGCGACCAGAATACTTTTTGTGTGCAAAAAAAACGAAAACAACGACTTTATTAAACAATTTACTCCCTCCGTGTCACTCTCTGACGGTGTTCGTGTGAGCACCACAGCGCATGCATGTGACGCTGACACAGAATCCGGCCAATAACTGTTTACTACGTCAACAGTGTCAGAGACTGACATGGAAGAGAATAAATTGTTGAATAAAGTGGGGTTTTTTTGTTTATTTTGTGCACAAAAAGTATTCCGGTCGCTTCATAACATTAGGGTTGACCCATTGTTGTCATATGACTGTTTTAACTATGTCTTTACTACCTTTCTGGGCCATAAAAAGTGGTAATAACGTTGCAGTCTATGGAGGGTCAGAAAGAGCTCAGATTTCATCAAAAAGATCTGAATTTGTGTTCTGAAGATGAACGAAGGTCTTATGAATTTGGAACAACACGAGAGTGAGTAATTAATGACAGAATTTTCATTTTTGGGTGAACTAACCCTTTAAGATACAGGGCATATAAAAATTCAGTGTTGTTATATTTCTGTTACGGTATGCTGGTGCAGAGATGAGGCAGATACGGATTTCCACAATAACGTAGAGCTTTAATCAAACAAAGGCAAGGAAACACCAAACATAACGTTAACACAACAGAGAACGGACAAGGAGTGCAGGGAGTGAGTGTCATATAAAGGGAGTGCTAACAATAGAGTCCAGGTGCAGGTGATCCGTGATGATGGGGAGATGACGAGGGAAGTGAGTGCAGGTGTGGAGAACAGGAGGATCTTGGGAAATGGAGTCTAGGAGAACAAGGGATCTGTAACAGTACCTCCCCCTCCCGGTAGGCGCGTCCTCGCGCCGTAGATGTAACAACCGGGAGGGGGGTGGGCGCCCTGGAGACCTCAAGCCGGAGCAGGGGGAAGAGCAGACTGGAGTGGAGGTCTCCAGGGCGGGCTCAAACGCCATGGCGGGTCAGGGGCCGAAGGCAGCCATGGAGGGTCAGGTGCAGCAGGCTGCCATGGAGGGTCAGGGGCCGAAGGCGGCCATGGAGGGTCAGGTGCAGCAGGCTGCCATGGAGGGTCAGGGGCCGAAGGCGGCCATGGAGGGTCAGGAGCCGAAGGCAGCCATGGAGGGTCAGGGGCCGAAGCCTTGAAGCCGTCGAGCCCAGGCGGCGCTGAAGGACCGGCGGGAGATGGCGGAATCCACGGCTCCGCCGACCGAAGCGCAGCCGGGGCTCCAGAAGGCCGCAGTAGAAGACAGACGACATACAACAAAGTGAACACCGGGGGGAGTGAGGAGGCCAACTGGAACTGAGGGACGGAGGGACGGAGCAGAGACGGAGGAGTGCAGTCCAGAAGTGAGGGCAGACCGACGAAGGAACAAGGTGTGAACGGGGGCAGGATGGAGACTGGTGAGACTAGTGGACTGATGGGCCATGGTGGAGACGAGGGAGGTTGGAGCCAGGGTGTAGGTAATCGCCCAGAGGTCCGAGGTGGAGATCTGGGCGAAGGGGCTTGAGGTGGATGTGACGAGTGGAGACAAATGAGAGGAGGTGGGAGAGGGAGGCAGGGAGGGGAAACAGTCTTTGGGCTGGAGGGTTCAAAAACACAGTTCATAGGAGCAGTTGGTTCGGCGGCGGCGGCGGCTGGAGCGGCTGGCTCGGCGGCGGCGGCTGGAGCGGCTGGCTCGGCGGCGGCGGCTGGAGCGGCTGGCTCGGCGGCGGCGGCTGGAGCGGCTGGCTCGGCGGCGGCGGCTGGAGCGGCTGGCTCGGCGGCGGCGGCTGGAGCGGCTGGCTCGGCGGCGGCGGCTGGAGCGGCTGGCTCGGCGGCGGCGGCTGGAGCGGCTGGCTCGGCGGCGGCGGCTGGAGCGGCTGGCTCGGGGGCGGCGGATGGAGCTGAGGGCTCGTAGGCGGCGGCTGGAGCTGAGGGCTCGTAGGCGTCGGAGACTGGAGAACTTTGCTCGGCGGCGGAGACTGGAGAACTTTGCTCGGCGGCGGAGACTGGAGAACTTTGCTCGGCGGCGGAGACTGGAGAACTTTGCTCGGCGGCGGAGACTGGAGAACTTTGCTCGGCGGCGGAGACTGGAGAACTTTGCTCGGCGGCGGAGACTGGAGAACGTTGCTCGGCGGCGGAGACTGGAGAACTTTGCTCGGCGGCGGAGACTGGAGAACTTTGCTCGGCGGCGGAGACTGGAGAACTTTGCTCGGCGGCGGAGACTGGAGAACTTTGCTCGGCGGCGGAGACTGGAGAACTTTGCTCGGCGGCGGAGACTGGAGAACTTTGCTCGGCGGCGGAGACTGGAGAACTTTGCTCGGCGGCGGAGACTGGAGAACTTTGCTCGGCGGCGGAGACTGGAGAACTTTGCTCGGCGGCGGAGACTGGAGAACTTTGCTCGGCGGCGGAGACTGGAGAACTTTGCTCGGCGGCGGAGACTGGAGAACTTTGCTCGGCGGCGGAGACTGGAGTTGAGGGCCATTTCATCCCCTCAAATACAATTAAAATCCCCACAGGCACTGGAGCTGGCTCTGTGGGGACTGGAGCTGGCTCTGGAGATACTGGAGCGGGCTCTGGAGATACTGGAGCGGGCTCTGGAGATACTGGAGCGGGCTCAGTGAAGGCTGGAAAGGGTTCAGCGGCAGGTCTTTTCCTCCTCCTCCGCTTTCCGGACCCAGCAGGAGAGTGTGGGCCCAGCGTGGGGCAGGAAGGACGTTCACTGGAGGGGTAAGCGGAGGAATACGGAGACTGACTAACTGGCCCGGCTGACCGTGTTTCTGGACGGACTGAAGACCAACACTCATCCACATAGAATTGGGAATTATTCAAAAACAAAATAAAATTGATAGTTTCGCTTAAGGAGAGACGATAATCAGGTTCATGGAGACGGAGAGTGTTGTCATCCAGACCGTCCAAAAACAGGGCGATTAAATTAGCATCGGACCAGTCAGACAGATAAGCCAGCTCAACGAACTCCTCCACATACCTCTCCAGTGAACGACCAACCTGAAGAAGCCCGATGAGGCGATCGCCGGCTGACAGATGAGAGAGAGGCGTAGGAGGAGCAGGAGCCAGGGAGCCAGTGGAAGTCTCCATTATTCTGTGGAAATCCAGCATAATTGGTCCGTTCTTCTGTTACGGTATGCTGGTGCAGAGATGAGGCAGATACGGATTTCCACAATAACGTAGAGCTTTAATCAAACAAAGGCAAGGAAACACCAAACATAACGTTAACACAACAGAGAACGGACAAGGAGTGCAGGGAGTGAGTGTCATATAAAGGGAGTGCTAACAATAGAGTCCAGGTGCAGGTGATCCGTGATGATGGGGAGATGACGAGGGAAGTGAGTGCAGGTGTGGAGAACAGGAGGATCTTGGGAAATGGAGTCTAGGAGAACAAGGGATCTGTAACAATTTCATATGCCTCAACTGAATTGAGGTAATTTGTTTTTGTTCCTGTTTTATTACTGACTGTTTTCTTGTCTTTTTTTGTAAATTCAATTCAGTTTGAAATCAAGCTTTCTTGTGCTGCATGTGAGCTACTGTAACAAAGTTACCCTACTGTAAAGACACAAATACACAGATTGAGCAAATATTTAAGTGAAATTATTGTAACGGTAATTGATCAATGTTATTGGTATTTAAAATGATACTGAATATTGATCATTTGTATTGTATTGAAGTTAGAAATTCCAGTATTGTGACCACTAATTCATGCACTTCATGGATAAGGTGAAAGTGCTTTGTTAAAAAGTAGCTACTTTCTACTGATTGATTGAATATTGTTTGGCAATTCATCAAATATCGTCGGTTAAAAAGTAACTAGTAATTTAAGTACTTTGAGTAGTTTTTGAGAAGAGTAATTTGTACTTTTACTCGAGTACTTTTTTGACACCAGTACTTTAACTTGTAATTGAGTATTATTTCAGCAATGTAACAGTACTTGTACTTGAGTACAAATTTTTAGTACTCTTTCCACCACTGGTAAAATGTTAGTACAAAACGTTATTATAATAATGTTTTTCGAACGTTCTTGTAACGTTTAGAGAAAACGTTCTTAGAACAACGTTCTTGGAGCATCTTTAGGACTTTATTTGTACTTGATGAACGTTCGCATAATATAGCAATACAATATATAGGGTATGATTTTACCACATATCCAACATGATAACTGCAAATCCACGTTCTGCCTGGAGTCTAGTTGTTTCGGTGGATTGCAGCAATCATTTGTGTATTTTTTATTTTTTTGTATTATTTCGGCAGTCTGTAAAATTATACCTCAGATTTCTTGTCAAATCTATCTGTACAGTCAATCACAAAGCTCTTTCCTGTTTTGGAAGTGTTCTGTGTGTTTTTCGTGGCATTCACATTGAAAACCAAATGCCTTTTTGTCACTCAGTGGGCGTAACCAAAGTCATAATGGCCGACGGTGACGTCACGTGCATAACGGCTGTTTTATGTTTTAGAGAATTTGTGTCTACATTTCTCTACAGTTCTGAATACGTCATCACATCACATGTCAAAACATCTGCAGTGTTGGAAATGTAAGATTAGTTTACATGGATTAAAGACCTAAAAATAAATTACCTGTAGGGAATGCTCTGTATAGATTATTTTTAGGTTGTAAAGGCTAATGGTATTTTACAGTGCCATAGTTATACATTACTACATGCACTTACTATAGTAATAACAGTAAATTATGCATAATTACAAGTAACTAACCCTAAACCAAACCCTAACTGTAACTCTATAGTAAGTAGGCCTACATGTAGTTAATTTATTGTACTCAGTACTTATTTGAGTAATTACAATGTAACTACGGCACTGTAAAATAAAGTGTAACCAAGCTAACGTTCTACAAAGGTTAGTTTTTGGTTACAAGAAAAAGATAATCTAAAAAGAATGTTCCCAAAACATTTGGTTAAAAAAACATAACCAAATGGGAGTCATATGGGAACATTAGGCGAATGTCCAGTGTTTGCTGTGTAATTATGAATTTGTTCGTTTTTGTATGATATGTTCGAGGGTTTAATCTTACATTAAAATCATAAGATTGAACACAAAAACACCTACTTGTAATACAGTTACATTTTAATGAGTAACCTGAGAAAAGAAAAGGCCATAATAGGGATATCTTTCTTCTGTGCAACATAAAGGGCATTCATTAATTACTCACCCTCATGTCGTTCCACACCTGTAAGGCTTGCATCGACAGCAATAACACTCCCTTTTTCAATGCCCAGAAAGCTACTAAAAACATATCTAAAACAGTTCATGTGACAGCGGTGGTTTAAGGTTAATATTCTAAAGCGACGAGAATACTTTTTGTGCGCCTAAAATAACAAAATAGCGACTTTATTTCACAATATCTAGTGATGGGCGATTTCAAAACACTGCTTCCTGAAGATTCGAAGCTTTATGAATCTTTTGTTGCGAATCAGTGATTCAGAACACCAAAATCACATGATTTCAGTAAACGAGGCTTTGTTATGTCATGTTTTGAAACTTCAATAGTTCACGTGACTTTGGCAGTTTGATACACGCTCCGAACCACTGATTCAAAACAAAAGATTTGTAAAGCTTCGAAGCTTGTGTTCCGAAGGCCTTAAGCCGGGGGCACACTTAACGATTGTTAGGCCGATTATGAATGTAAATTGATACTTATGAATGATTGTGCTCAAACGTGTCCAGTCAGAACCAGCGTTCAGTCGGCGATTACAGTCGGTGTTCAAATTCCATGTGTAAGTATTTAAATCTGCTTCAGTCACAGGAAACTATCGCTGTGTTTTGAGCACAGTCTTAGAATGTTTTAGATAGTCCTTAAATGTGTGCCCGGCTTTACGGGTGTGGAACGACATGAGGGTGAGTAATTAATGACATAATTTTCATTTTTGGGTGAACTAACCCCTCAGTAATTACCAGGGTGCGAATTACATAATGGCCTTCAGGGAGGTCAATGATTTTTTTTTTCTTTTTATATATAGGCCTTTACATATACACTTCTCTTTTTTTCTACCTTTGTAGGGGCCAGTTTTTATAATTACCTTATTAAAATCTGCATATCTGTTGTTCAAGTACCTAAATTTAACCAGTTACTTTGACACCCTCATGACATTGGCCTTTGCGCGGTGACTAATCACAACACCTCTGATTGGACATTGCATTCCTAAACTTTCCTAAAATTCCTAAACTAAACGTGTGTAATTGGTTATAATGGTCAACACTTCAAACTACACGCGTAAAAGAAAATTATAATAAATATGATGTAACATGAACAAATCTCCTGTAAATGTAATGCGGCAATTTTCATATTTATAGGTAACGCTTCATATTACGGGTAGAGTACTTTCTTTGACCCCCTCAACCTCTTATTTTGTTGTCCTTCAGGGGGGATCAAGCCTTCATTAGGGGGGTCAAACCCCCCAAACTAAAAACGTTAGACAAACGTCCATCTAAAATGTTTAAGAAAAAAACTTACATGAATGATATACATGATGTTTTTTTGCTTATGTTTTGAGAACGTTATTAAAGGTCCTGTTTTTCGTGTTTTTTTTAAGCTTTAATTGTGTTTATAGTGTGCAAAATAACGTGTTCATGTTTCACGTGTAAAAAATCACAGTATTTTTCACATAATTTACTTATCTGTATACCGCTGTTTCCTCTGTCATTAAAACGGGCTGATGACTTCCTTGTTCTATGAAGTCCCTCCTTCAGAAATACGTAACGAGTTCTGATTGTGCCAGCGGTTCCTGTGTTGTGATTCGACAGCAGCTTAGCGCTCCTTGCCCGGAAAGGTCATGCCTCTTACCATAACGTGTGCTGTACATAGTTTTACATGTGGATTATTGTGGTTATTAACTATTGCAGTAAGGATACCACAATTATAATTTTCGGGGAACCGAGTTAAACATGAATTGTAACCATTGATCTCTAAGTACAGCGTCCCTGGGAAGGCCAAACAAAGGTGATTGGACTGCAGGATGAAAATAACAGCGTTTCGACGACATGGCGACAAACACACTCTACAAACGCAACTCTTGCTCTTCTCCGTGGGAGCGCAACAAGATCACGCCCCCTTTTTTGTGTATTCCTGTGGGCGGAGGTTAGTCAAAAAAATGTTTTAGTGACGTCATTAAAGAAGGAAGTAGAGGGATGTAGTCCAAACTGGCCGTTCGATGTAGGCGACTTCTGTTAAATAAAATATCTCGCTTGGCATTGAACTTTGCGCTTTAAAATTGTACAGATTTTATTTATACTCTAACAACAACATTACACACTAACTAAAGTATGAAACATGGGATCACAAAGAACGGGACCTTTAAATACCAGATAATTTTACTGGAGGAACGGTTGTTCATATAACCTTGCCAGAACATTCCGTGAACGTTCCCTGTTAGCTGCTTTTCTCAAATAGACTAATAAAAGTAAACGAGTGACGAACAAGTAATAAACAGGTGATGAAAGGATAAATAAAGCAGCAGTATCATTAGACACGGCTGATCATCAATGGCGCAGTGAATGTTTACAGCCGCGGCTCCAGCTCAAATCCCTGGCCTCGCTCCCAGCATATGATTAAAAAGAAAACACGAGTCCTTCCTGTCCTGCAGATGGGGGAAGGAGAAGATTTGGGATCAGATTTGAAAACGCATCATGAAATTGTTCTCATCTCACTGCCGTGTGCCTGAAATGACCTGCTGAAATGACGGAATCATGACCTTTTAGCTGTCAGCATGTGCTTGAACACAGAACCGAACAAACGGATCGGCATTTCATGCCGTAATCTCCCATCCAGATGTGTTAGTTTAGTTTACATTGCATTTGAAGCATGGGCGATAAAGCTGGTGTTTGCCAACAGTTACTCGCAGAAACAAATGCTTTATTTGATGTTCCTTCATAATCACATAGGCTACTGTGTGATACGATTTCATCAGACAGCAGGACGATCTTCATAATAAATTACAAAAGGCAGCTGATTTCTTCTGGGTTCTGACCTGATTTCACAGAAACTGGCACAAGAAATGAGTGTAAACACGATGCGATCTCACTTATTCCCTTTCAAGTGAATAAATATGCAGGCAGGAGGGTTTTCGGACTCGCATTAGACTAACGAATGACTCCGTTATGGTTATACTCTCACACGTTATACAGAGGATTATATTACATTTGGAGGATAAAGCTGGCAGCATTAGTGCTAATGTAGTGCTGAAACCTGTTAAACAGGGCCAGATTCATCTCATATTGTGACATAGGCAAATGAAATTACTGGGACCCCAAACCGCGGCCCTCGTATGACCAATGAAAACTATGATGATCAGAAAACCTCGTTCCAGACGTGAGGAGCATGTAAATGAGACATGTGACACTGAGCAAAATCGAAGATGATTGAGTGGATCATGACTCTAATGTTCACGTTCAGATATTACCGTCATATCTGTGTCAGATTAATAATTAATCTTCAGCTCTTAAAAGCTCAGCCCAATGGTCGCATGTTACGAAAATGTCAATGAATTCATCTTCTACATTGCGTTACATAATCTACACTAAATAAAGCTACTATTCGGTGTTGATGTCTCAGTTTTAACAATAAAGTCTGATATATTAATCCATAATAAATATCTGTCTATCTATAATAAAAATAACACTGAACAATGATTGTTTAAAGCATATATTTACTTTTGTTAAAGGGTTCGTTCACCCAAAAATGAAAACACCCTCATGTCATTCCACTTCCGTAAGACTTTCGTTCTTCTTTCAGAACACAAATTAACATCTTTTTGATGAAGTCTGAGAGGTTTCTGTCCTTCCATAGAAATCCAATGCAACTACCACTTTCAAGGTCCAGAAAGACATCATTAAAGTACTCCATGTGACTCCAGTGGTGTAACCTTAATTTTACGAAGCGACGTGAGCGCTTTGTTTGCGCAAAAAAACATAATTGAATAAAAACAATGTCAGCTCTTGCATGAACACAAAACGCAAGCGTTGTGGTGCTCTCATGAACACGCGCGCATGTGCTTGGAGTTGACATGCGAGTCTGAACACAGCACACATGTGTAGTGGTGTCTTGTGAACGTGCGTTGCGGATCAATGTTTTCGTAAGTAAAGTTGTAAATTATGCCGGTTTCAGTTTCTAGCCAGGTAAGTTCAAGATTAGTTTGAGTAAACTCTGGTTTTTGGTTTCAAACCAGCAGTTTGTTGTAGTCCTTAAACAATTATCTCCGTTTGCATTGAATTTTGAGCGCCGTGACTTTGCAGATACTATTTATGCTCAAACAGCAACGTTACACACTATCCAAAGTTTAAAAAAAAAGTGAAATCATACTCAACCACCCCTTTAAGTTTAACTGAAACTGGGCGGGGATTTCTATTTTCTATTTTCTGTTTTTTTTTTTTTTTTTTTGTGCAAGATTAATGTTAAGTGGGAGATTTAGTATTAATTAATGTTTTCTTATTCTAATTGAGAAGAGTTTCTGTTAATGTGGGTTTTTGTAGAGTTACCATCATGGTGACAAGTGGTGCATGTGGATTAGTTTGAGAGCAGGTATGTTAAATGCTTATATTGCTGTACTTATTCAGCAAGTGCTGTAGCATGCTATTGTTAACATGTTAACAAATGACCAAGATAGCATTTTTTAAATTAGCTTGTTGTAGCTAGTTTACAGTAATAAAAATGTTTACATTGAGGATAATTTTAAGTTAAATGTATGAATTAAAAATTCAAGTTAAGAACAATTAAAATGTATGATTACAAAATAAAAATCTGCCAGTTCTGCTTGCTTAAACTTCGAATTTCTTAACTTAAATTTGTTTTGGTAACTTTTGAGTATTGCCAACTTGTTTGGGTTTACAGTGTAGGCAAATCACACTTAACCACAGATTGCAATAGTGCCCTTATTACAATATTATGCCGTTTGCTTCATGTATCTTGGCACATTTCCAATCAACAGCTCAATTCATGCATGTGTTTCTGTGTAGAACTGCAGTCACTGGACAAAACAGTGATGATTGAAAAGAAAGGTTTCATTTCTAGAAATGTACAGCTGTGTGTTCAGTCAGTGCACTGCGAGATCTCTGTCTGAACCTGACAATCTGTAGTCCATTTTGATTTCACTAAGTGATTACTGTCAATCACGTTCCAGATTGCTTCCACAAAATCAGCTTTTCAGCCGAAAAGTGCAGTGCCACATGGTCGTTTTGTTTCAAAACTGCACAGTAGAGCTCAAAAACTGGTCCAAACCCCTCAAATTGGTAGGTTTAGTAAGCGATTAGGGGTGAAGGATATAAAAAAATAATGCCAAATTGGACCTACATGGTAAAAAACAATGACGCCCAAAAACCACTATATATGAACTAAACTGGCCAGAGTGAGAAGGAAAAAAAATAAATAAAAATAGGCCTAACACATGAATGAAGCTGTAGTGAATCCTCTTAAATTAGTTTTCATCCAGTTTTAACTGCAGTCCATCACTGAATGATACCGTGAGCTTCAATGAAGCTTTTCTTCCCTATTGTGCCGTATATCCCAGTGAAACGCTTCTGGAACAAAAACAAATGTAGGGCGGACAATTGATTGGATGGTTGTGGTTTGCTATTGGTGGATCTCATGTGAGAGACAGGTTGTCCTGCTCTCGTCATCAGAGAAGGGAAGAGGGAGGGGAAGTAGCTCAAACAGTCGATCATGGCAACTCCAAAGTCATGGGTTCGATTCCCAGTGAAAGCAAGAACTTTTACCCTCTTTACACTACAAAGAATGGTAATTACAAGTAGGCAATTTTGGTGATTTAAAGGGTTAGTTCACCTAAAAATGAAAATTCTGTCATTAATTACTCACCCTCATGCCGTTCCACACCAGTAAGACCTTCGTTCATCTTCAGAACGCAAATTAAGATATTTTTGTTGAAATCCGATAGCTCTGTGAGGCCTGCATAGGGAGCAATGACATTTCCTCTCTCAAGATCCATTAATGTACTAAAAACATATTTAAATCAGTTCATGTGAGTACAGTGGTTCAATATTAATATTATAAAGCCACGAGAATATTTTTGGTGCGCCAAAAAAACAAAATAACGACTTATTTAGTGATGGCCGATTTCAAAACACTGCTTCAGGAAGCTTCGGCGCATAAAGAATCAGTGTGTCGAATCAGCGGTTTGGAGCGCCAAAGTCACGTGATTTTTTTAGCAGTTTGGCAGTTTGACACACGATCCGAATCATGATTCGATACACTGATTCATTTGTGCTCCGAAGCTTCCTGAAGCAGTGTTTTGAAATCTGCCATCACTAAATAAGTCGTTATTTTGTTTTTTTGGCGCACCAAAAATATTCTCATCACTTTATAATATTAATATTGAACCACTGTACTCACATGAACCGATTTAAATATGTTTTTAGTACATTAATGGATCTTGAGAGAGGAAATGTCATTGCTCCCCATGAAGGCCTCACGGAGCCATCAGATTTCAACTAAAATATCTTAATTTGCGTTCTGAAGATGAACGAAGGTCTTACAGGTGTGGAACAACATGAGGGAGAGTAATAAATGACAGAATTTTCATTTTTTTTTGGGTGAACTAACCCTTTAAAATGAACGTATTTAGGTAGATTCAGCGATATTATGTAATGTTTTGACTTGAATAAAATCAGTTTAGATGTTACCATGTTTAGGTTACTTTTTTTTTTTTCAGTGTAGCTACCTGAATTTAATGTGAATTTAATGTTATTTTAGTGTCATTTTCACTCATGTGAGTCAATGACCCGTTTAGAAAGAAGCCAAAGCCCTGCTAGGTGAAATATGTCATGAGTTGTGTAAATATATCTCTCAATATCAGAGAGGGAGACCATATGTCGGACGAGAGCGCGGAGGCTTACGGCAAAGCTGCCTTATCCACAGCATTACAGACTCTAAGAAAGGATTTACTTTTTAATTCTTGATTAGATAGAATGTCTCTGCTAAACGAAAGTAGAAAGAACGCACACGACCTGGCCAACATGACTCTCTCTCTCTCTTACACACACACACACACACACACAAACACACACACACACAAACAACCAACATTAGTGTGATCATCATCAGCTCTGGATCGGACCGCGCGCGCACACACACATAGGCTACACACGCACGCGCGTGCGCACAGCAGTGAGAGCAGGAGGAACTCGCGGTTTCCTCACAGTTGCACCTTCAGCCGTGTCTCTGAGGCGCACAGACAGCTGCAGAAGGCAAGGATGCGCGCGCTCTCGCGCTCGTGAGAATCTCCGCGGATCCTTCAGTCGCACTGGATCTGATGCGGGACACTGAAGCGCTGCATCCATGACTTTACACGCGCTGCTGCTGTACGGGCTCGGACTGACTTTGGCATCAGCACTGCTTTCCACACAGGGTGAGTGAGAGCGTGTGTGTGTGTTTAGTTTGAGGACAAATGTGTCTTAAGAAGTGAGCTGAATCAGACCAAACATGCCTATAGGCAACTGGAAAAACGACTGAACACAAGTCATGTTTTCTTTTTATTCCAAAATGCAAAAGGTGTTTTTGGATAGGTTGGGTTCTAGTTAGTTTTATGTTCTAATTTAGAGCTAAATAATCATGTGTGTGCTGGAAAAGTTAACATCTAAATTAACTGTTCAAAAATATTATTTAATATTCGACTTAAATGCATTATATAGGCTATAGCCTATACCAGCAAAACGATTTGTTATAGGTTAAATCAGGTAGAAATTGTAAAAATTGCATGCAACGGCTTTTTAGTGTCTTCCCACACATAATAGCTTATATAAAACAACTACATGTGCTTAAAACGGATAGAAGCAGCATTTTTAACAATATAACATACAGACGGAAGGATGGTTACTGCTTTTGGTCAAGAAAATAAATGTAGTATATAGTACAGTATTACACAGTTTTGATCATTTATATGAATCTGAGACACACAAAGGCGCGCGCACGCACACATACACCTGAGAGCGACGCGCGCGTCACAGGCTCCTCGGGGTTTCTCACTCATTTCAGCAGATTTTTATTAAAGTGATTTTCATAAGAGCCTTTGGCGGGATAATCTGTTTGCTGTGGCTATTTATCATTCCGAGCGGCGGCAGTGTCTCAGGATCGACTCCGGCGACTCCATTCAGTCTGAGCTGCGGGACATTCTCCTGCTCCACGTGCCGTTGTTCAAGCAAAACATGCTCTTATGATGAATAACTCCCTTAACAAGTACATACTACATTTCACTCTCTGACACTACACTTTGAAAGAGGAAATACTGCGGTACACAAAGCAGCCGTATCAAACAACCTATTTAACCAATCCCTTCACGAGTTTGTGTTGCACGGAAATGATCAAACAACATCAAACACCAGAGCTGCTCAATGGCGTGTTTTTGTAGGTTCGCATCACTCTGGTTCCCTCGACAAAAACCCAATAGGATTTTTCCATTTTGGATTATTGCAGAAAGCAAGCTCTGTGACCAACAAAAGTTTATGATTCTTACACATTTTGTTCATGCACTGTAAATAATATTTTCATGATTTGTCATCATAAAATTTTTTAAACTAAAAAAAGGGTTTTAAATAAAGGTTAATTCATCCAAAAACTTAAATTCTGTCATTAATTACTTATCTCCATGTTGTTCCACACCTGTAAGACCTTCGTTCATCTTCGGAACACAAATTAAGATATTTTTGATAAAATCCGATGGCTCAGTGAGGCCTGCATCGCCAGATCCATAAAGCTACTAAAGACATATTTATATCAGTTCATATGATTACAGTGGTATGCCTTAATATTATAGAGCGACGAGTATATTTTTGGTGTGCCAAAAAAAACAAAATAACGGCTTTTGAACAATATTTAGTGATGGTCGATTTCAAAACACTGCTTCGGAGCGTTATGAATCTTTTGTGTTGAATCAGTGATTCGGATTTCAAACCGCCAAACTGCTGAAATCACGTGACTTTGGTGCTCCAAACCACTGATTCGATTCATAAAGCTCCGAAGCTTCCTGAAGCAGTGTTTTGAAATCAGCCACAGAGGCAACAATAATAATCAAAAGGTGAACATTTATTGATAGGCAATTTAATAAATGTTTATTATTTACTTATTATTCATTAAACTTACTAAAGGTGATGATACACGGGGCAACTTTTTGAGCAATGTTGCTGGGCAATGTTGCCGTCAACGGGCAACCTGATGAGACACAGGGCAACTAATTAGGGCAACAGACAGTTGGCAGCAACCAATCAGAGAGGAGCAAATCTATTGCCAACTCAATAAATACTTTATTATAAACACTTGTTAGGCACTTTATTTCAACTTTTCAAATATTTACTTCATTTTTATTAAAAATAAATGCCTTTCCAATCTGATTTGTGACAGGAAAGGGAGAAGAGCGAGTTCGGCAAAAGGCGGATTCGAACCCGCGTCGATCGCATCAAAAGCTATTCAAATGTCAAACGCCCTACAACCTACGCTACTACAGACGTTGAAAAATCTTGTCTTTTTAGTATTTAACTGAAATAATTCAATAGCTTCATTACAGCATACACACATTACTTTCGGACAGTTGTTGGTATTTTAAGCATTATATGAGGTAAATTCCCTGTTTTGGGTTGACACATGACAACTTACTAGCGTAAAAAGATAAAAGTTCACACTCCTTTTCTCCGCTCTACTGCCGCTGAGAGGCCGCCATCTTGTTTTAATTTTTTTCTGAAAGCTCCGAACCGGTCACGTGATCGGCTGCTAACATTCTGATTGGAGGATCTCAAAAAATTGCCCTCAAGCGATCTAACGTATCCAGATATAAATTTGTTGCTCATTCTCAATGGGAAAGTGCCCAAGCAACGTTGCTCGGCAACATTGCTCAAAAAGTTGCCCCGTGTATCATCACCTTAATGTTAATTTCCAGCCTATTTGGGGTTCATTTTAAACAAGCAATACAGTAATTTTTAAACATTTAACCCAAATGCTGGGTTTGTCCATATTTAACCCAACTTGGGTTATTTTTAACCCAGCATTTTTTAGAGTGTGAACACAGTTTAGCTAACATTTATATTATTTGACTGAAATGTTGCAAGGATTTGTACATGTAACAGATCAATAATGTAAACTTAAACAGCATGAAAATAATGTCAGAAAGACAACGCTCCTGCCTTGATAAATAAGTGTTGATGTTTTACAATGTGAGTTTGTAGCGTGAATCTTATTTGTTGGTCAGTTTTATTCACAGAGTGATGGAAAAGAGATTTTAAATCCATTGAGCGGAGGCATAATACATTTCCATGCCCTTTCAAATTAAAATGACATCAGTTACCGACCCAATCTTAAATATAATGTAATCTAGTCCTGATTTCCTCCATCTGCACCCATTTCAACACACTTACTTTCATCAAACCCATACAAGCATATTTCTTATGCATATAAAAACTATTAATCCTGCTGTTGAACTGTTGAGGATTACGTCACAGGAATGAGGAGAGTTGAGCAAATCAATTAAAAAAACAAAGGCAGGAAAACAAGAACAGAAACCACACTATACATGAATATGTGACGAGAACAAACAAAGGTCTGAACCAATATATATACCTATACCTATATATATTATATATAGGTATAGGTATATATATATATAGAGAGAGAGGAATATATATAATGTATGTGCACAGATTGAATGAGGGAGAAAACAAACTCCAAGGACCAAAACACAGGCAACTGCTTTACATTTTTAGCTCCTGCACAGAACTGAATCAGTCATTAAAGTAATATATTTCCCCAAGTGTTGCTTGTTTGATTTTACTTTTAGATTCCAAAAATGGAGTATGAAGAGACCGAGCAAATGCAGTATGCAGATGTGTGGTTGTGATAATCATCATAGACTGATAATGGCTGTTTCACAGAAGAGCTGATTTAGAAGGTCAATGGTTTAAACTATGAACACTATACAGAAAAAAATGGTAAACAATAATCAGTCTCTGTGAACTTGGTCAAACAAGGAGAGGAGATGAGGATATAGCAGTGAACCTTTAATAAAACAAAACACTCAGAAAAACACTGCAGAAATGCAAAACCACACAATAATGAGACAGAGGGCTCTATAAACACAAGGCTAAAGGAAGAAGCAAACAAGACACAGGTGAACATAATCAGTAAGGAGGAAAACTAATCAATAACCATGACAACAGAGGAGACACAGGAAATAGAAAATATTCAAAATAAAATTCCTTGGACAGAAATAGAGTATCCGTGACAGTATACATTTTGTTGTCAATTCATTTTACACGTTTTTTTTTTACTAAATGAAAGATTTTCTTGAAAAACGGATAAGAATAAAGCAAGCATCAATTTCATATCAACAAGCATGCATCAATAAAATTCAGTGAAAAACAATGGGTAGAAACGGCTCTTTATATATTATATATAAATCATGTTAATATATGTTTTCTGCAGTCAATTCTAATAATTATTTACACTTTATTATTACCTTCAATATACTATTTTTAATTTATAATCATTTCTTATTTTGTATGTTCTTATTACCTCAGCAGTTTCAGATGAACTGAAGCATAAAGGGTTCTGTAATGGGAACCCTTTATAGATTTAGATTCAATTCATTAGTTTAATATGAATTAAACAGCTCATAAACAAAAAACTGAAATAACCTGTTATACATGAAATTATGCAATCATTAATTTCACTGACATTTCTGTTTGATTCTAGAACCCCAGATCTCTAGAACCCCACTGAACCTTTTATATATAAGAGTGCACTGTATTGTGTATAATTGTGTATTCTTATCATTTTTACTGGCTATTGTGCCTTATAGTGTATTTGCTCTCTCATATTCATTGTCTTTGAATGTTTGCCTGTCTGTCATGAACAGAATGGATAAAATGAGAATTTCCTTGCACTATACAGTACAGATGACATTAGAGTCTTGTGTTCTCAGTCGACGGCCTGCAGTGTTACGGCTGTAACGTCTTCCACGGGCAGAAGTATGTGGACGTGGGTTGCAGCCGTCCGGAGGTCATCACGTGCACACACTCGCACAAGGGCTTCAAGCACCGCTTCTGCATCAAGACGGAGAGCAGTGAGTCACGTAGACGCCCCTAAACTCTGGCCTTTCTCAACATGTCGTTGTGTGTCAGTCCTCTGTATTTATGTGGATGAATTGACACTGACCCACATATGCAAAGATTACAGAGCTTAATCTTCTGCTATTCTTTGGACATTCAGACATTCAACAGGAAATAACCTCATAAATATCTGACATCTGCATGACATATCAACACTGAAAAATATTGGTGTTGGATTTACTTTGAAACCATTTTCACTCAGAAATTGCTAGTGAACTTAACCAATAATTACAACGTTGAATTAAATGTGGAATATTGTAGCAGAAAGACTGAAATAGTATTTTCTTATAAAAACATACTCCAATAATTTTTGTTTTATTTACAACTCCAAAAAGTAATTTTTACAGTGACCAGCCCAGAATATATATATATATATATATATATAAAAATGTTTATTTTAGTAAAATCCAATTGATTCGTCCAGTGTATTTGAATTTACAAAATTGAAAAAGTTCCCTCAACTTTGGGAAGTAAGCAACTCAAAAAAAGTAGAAGTAACTAATTAAATTACAGAATCCCTTACTTTACTTTTTCAAGGGAAAAGTAATTAAATGACAGTAATTAATTTGTTTAGTAATGCATTACTCCGAACACTGACGTGTGCTGCCAGAATTTCATGCGAACTTCATGGAAATGTCAGCGAAACACTCTTAAAACTTATATTTGTTAGATGGGACTGACCTTTTTAAGCTAAACTGTCATTACCAGTTGAAATACTTGTAAATGCAGCTGATGATCATGTGTTCAGATTCACAGAGAATCCATGAATTTGTCTGTGTTCAGAAACACATCAATCTCAGTCGGTTAACATTAGGTGAGAGAGATGGATCTGGCAGCACAGAAGCCCAAGCTGGTCAATCATGAAGCGCGCTGACGTCCACGTCAATCTCCTGCCGTCTGAAGCAAATGGCTGACGCGGCGCTGCTTTTCACCGGCTCAGGAGAACAGAGAGCTGGAGGACTGCTGATGACAGCCGTCACGCTCAGGACAGCAGAACTGTGTTTGAATCCGCACCGGTGTTTCTTTAATCCCAGCGGGAAGTGTTTATTCCAATGAAGTGTTGTGTAACACGTTTACAGTCCTGCTCACTGTACAAATGATATGACCAAAAAGGCAAATCCAAAATAACTGAACCAATTTCAACTTCAGTTTATAGGATTCAACCAGACAAGATTAAAAAACAAACGAGTTAAACTGACTTGCAGCCAATTTTATTAAACTTAAAAATTTAAGGCACCAAATGAACTTACATCTTTATAGTGAGATTGTTTGATGCCATCAGCTATGAACATTATAGTGCACTAAGACTAACAATAGTGTGAAAACAACTAAAACTTGAAATGAAAACGTACACAAATATAACACTAAACTAAATCTGACTAACCAGTCAGAAGATGTGCAGTTCTGCTGATCTCTCAATAATCCATGAACCTTTATAGAGCAAACACGTGTGTGATATCTATAATATCTATCAAAGGTCTGATTCTCTCTGTACTGCACTGGATTAGCAGCACCAGTTGAAGACGAGTCCAGTGATTTCCTTCAAGAACATTTACCAAAGACAGAAAATCTTCTCCAAACTCCAAGAGACATCAGTAACATCATAACATTACACATGAATCTAGTACATACTGTGTGTGAAAGCAGGAATTCAAACACAGCTACGTTTACAAGTAGACTACTGGTAGTATTGTGATACTTTAGCCTAACGAAAACAGGCTAACGTTCCCATTAAAGGGTTAGTTCACCCAAAAATGAAAATAATGGAATTTAGTACTCACCCTCATGCCGTTCCACACCCGTAAGACCTTTGTTAATCTTCGGAACACAAATTAAGATATTTTAGTTGAAATCCGATGGCTCAGTGATAGCCAGCAATGACATTTCCTCTCTCAAGATCCATTAATGTACTAAAAACATATTTAAATCAGTTCATGTGAGTACAGTGGTTCAATATTAATATTATAAAGCGACGAGAATATTTTTGTTGCGCCAAAAAAACAACTTATTTAGTGATGGCCGATTTCAAAACACTGCTTCATGAAGTTTCAGAGCGTTATGAATCAGTGTATCGAATCATGATTTGGTCAAACTGCTGAAATAACGTGACTTTGGTGTTCTGAGCAGCTGATTCGACACGCTGATTCATTATGCTCTAAAGCTTCATGAAGCAGTGTTTTGAAATCGGCCATCACTAAATAAGTTGTTTTTTTGGCGCACCAAAAATATTCTCGTCGCTTTATAATATTAATATTGAACCACTGTACTCACATGAACTGATTTAAATATGTATTTAGTACATTAATGGATCTTGAGAGAGGAAATGTCATTGCTCCCTATGCAAGCGCTCACTGAGCCATCGGATTTCATCAAAAATATCTCAATTTGTGTTCCGAAGATTAACGAAGGTCTTACAGGTGTGGAATGGCACGAGGATGAGTAATAAATGACAGAATTTTCATTTTTAGGTGAACTAACCCTTTAAGTTATGAAAACATTATTTCTGAATGTTCCCTCAACGTTCAAAACATCCATTTAAAAAAAAAAATTCTTGGTTATTCGAGCGTTAAAGCCCAAAGTATACTTCGGCCGTCTGAGCACCGTCTGCATGGCATCATCAGGAGTGTCCACGGAAGTCCGCATGGACAGTCCGCGAACAACAGCGCATGTGCAAGTGACTTAAACGCTTGAAAACAGCAGTCCACTAGACACGTCTTTCCGTGCTCACGACCAAAGGAGTAAACTTTGAAAGGCTCGTGCACTCAACTGTGTACGAGACGGAGCAGAACGCGGAAAACGAAGTATAGCCGAGCCTTAAGCTAACATTCCACTGTATCATTCTTCAAACATTATGGGAATGTTACTTTTGAATGTTCTCTGAACGTTCTGAAACAAGTAGTAACATTTAAAAAACATTAGACAGGTAGCCAACGAAAATGTTCTATTAACGTTACTGGAAGAACGTTTGTTCTAAGCCCAAAAGTATACTTCGGCCGTCCACCTCCAGTCCGTGTAGCGTACATTTCGTCATCAGGAGAGTTCGTGGACGTCCGCACACCCCGTCCATGTGCAGCAGTTTTTGTGACCGCGCGGATGGTCCGCGTACAACAACAAATGTGCGAGTGACTCGAGTGCGTGAAAACAGCAGTTCACTAGATAGTGAGCACGGGCCAAATATGTCTTTCACGGCCAACGGAGTATATTGAAAGGCTCGCGCACAGACGGAGCTGAACGCAGAAAACAAAGTATACACCGGCCTTAGGGGAGCATTCCTTTGTATCTTTCTTCAGACATTATGGGAATATTACTTTTGAATGTTCTCTGAATGTTCTGAAACAAACAGTAACATTTAAAAAAACATTAGACGAATATCCAACTAAAATGTTCTAAAGGTGCACTATGTAATATTTTCTGCCACTAGAGGTCTATTCAAAACAAAGGCGTAGCTTGATGATGCCAAGTTTAAGCGCGGATTCTTGGGACATGTGGTCTTCACCTCAACAGTGTGTGGACAATAATCGGGATAGGACTCGGGAACAAATCATGTTCATGGATGCGATTATTAACGTTACTGTAGTGTGAAGCAGAGCAGGAGCGAGTGTTGTGGAGCTGAACGAGGAGCTGGAGCGATTGATCAACACACGCCTCACGAGCAGCAGGACTTTTATTATGACACAGTCACACAGTTTGAGTGATGATGTTATAATATTACTCTGTGCGTTCGCTCGGCAGCTGCTGTGAGACACTTGTTTGAGACAGTGCAGTAAGATAGATCGATTTTAATATCATATTAAATGCTGGATGGCCTGTGTTGATAAATGGCATGCAATTAATTTTAAAACATATTGCATGATGGAGAAAATGCTGTATTACTGTTACTAAAAATAAAGCTGCATCTGATTATGCTATGTTAGCTACTTCACAAAATAGTGTTTTTCTTTGAGGCATGGTAAAGCATGAGACTCAAAAAAAACCAAGAAAATTAGATTTAAACAATAAGACCAAATGTGTTGAGCAGCTATATAACAACAATTCGTTTTCTGTCTATATATAAAAACAGTTGTTCCCTTGTCTATTAAAACATGTAAATATTAAAGCGTCTTTGGTTTTTTCATGGTTTCTACAAAATAAAACAGGAAACTGAGGGTAACGTGGATATGACGCAATTGACAGGCGACTCCTCACACGTCCCGGAGTCTTGGTTAAAATTGCAATTTTCTCATGATTTACAAATAGTTGTAAACATTTGGGATGTTGTAAGTACTCAAGTGAACAAAATATATAACACTGGCCTAGTGGTTTTTGGATATTTTACTGCAAAATTATTACATATTGCACCTTTAACGTTAGCCCAAATTAGCTATACTTTGGGCATCCACATCCACGAAGGGTGTGCGGACGCCCGCATGCAGCCCAATTTGTGAGACCGGTGTACGTAAAACAGTTGATTATACTTTAGCTGCATTTCCACCACATGAACCAGGGTCTAATTGAAGTTCCAGGCAAAAATTTCCCCCTCGAATATCACTGCTAGCAAGGTAGTACTTTTTCAAAGTCCAGGAACTTTCGGGGGTGGTATACTTGCTGATTGGTTGACGTCATGCAGCCATGCAGGATTTTATTTCAACCACCATTTTTAAAAGTCTGTTGCTGTGCGTGCAGTATGAGTTGTTTGCTATTGAAATCAACAATAAGAGTTTAAAAATATGACCGATGGACCGATTCTCCAATATGTCTCCGAAGATGAGGTTCAGGCTTAATTAAAGGGTTAGTTCACCCAAAAAAGAAAATTCTGTCATTAATTATTCACCCTCGTGCCGTTTTACACCCTTAAGATCTTCGTTGATCTTCGGAACACAAATTAAGATATTTTTGTTGAAATCCGATGGCTCAGTGAGGCCTATAGCCAGCAATGACATTTCCTCTCTCAAGATCCATTAATGTACTAAAAACATATTTAAATCAGTTCATGTGAGTACAGTGGTTCAATATTAATATTATAAAGAGAAGAGAATATTTTGGTGCGCCAAAAAAAAAACAAAATAACGACTTATTTAGTGATGGCCGATTTCAAAACAAGAAGCTTCAGAGCGTTATGAATCAGTGTATCGAATCATGATTTGGATCGCGTGTCATACTGCTGAAATCACGTGACTTTGGCGCTCCGAACCGCTGATTCAACACAAAAGATTCATTATGAAGATTCATATATAAAGATTAATTTAGCCATGCCTAAAAAGTCTTATTTTGGTTTTTTTAGCGCACCAAAAATATTCTCGTCGCTTTATATTATTAATATTGAACCACTGTACTCACATGACCTGATTTAAATATGTTTTTTGTACATTAATGGATCTTGAGAGAGGAATTTTCTTGAGAGAGACCTTTTCTCTATGTACACTGACTTCAGTGACTTTATGATGGTCACGGTGACACTCGAGTCCCTGAGCCTCGTTATTAATGAGTTTAATTATCAGCCTTGAGACACGCGCTCCAGTGACGCAGGGAAGATCAGAAGTGAGTGGCAGCTGTTTTCTGTGACTGACAGTTCTCTCTCTCTCTCTCTGCAGCGGCGCTGGGCATCGTCCTCACCAGCGGCTGCGCCACTTCACGCCACTGTCAGCAGCAGGAACTGCCAGGCGTGAGCATCCACTGCTGCGACTCGGACCTGTGCAACAGCGCCACCCGCCGGCCGCCGCACACACTGCAGCTGCTGCTGGCCATGCTCCTGTGGATGTGCTTATGATTCCTCTGCACCAGGAACTCTAGCAATGAGAAAGTGCACAGCATTTCCACAAGGATTTCCACTATTGCACAGTAATGATCTCAACGGCATCACTCTTTATACAAGTTCATTTTGATTTCTCCTCGTGAGAAGCATCATGTAAACAATTGTTTAGTCTATTCTAGCGCTGTATTTTAGTTGTTCTGCATGTACATCTACTACAGTAATTGCAATAACTATAGGTACTAAACTGAACCTAACCCTGTTTTCAATAGAGTAAAGATCGATGTTCAACCTGAAGTCAGTCACCATTAAATCAAAATGTACAACTCTTGTATTTTTTTAATTTAATTTTTATATTGCAGTTTTTATTATAAATGAATTATTAGTGCACATCATTATTGTTTTAAATGAATGTTCCTCGTAATAATGAATCGGAATATCTTCCCCTCCATCTTGCAGCATCTCTTCTCTGATGAGAGGGCGGGGCAACCTGTCACTCACATGAGATCCACCAATAGCAAACCACAGCCATCCAATCAATTCTCCACGGACAAAATGAAGCCCCGCCCTACATTTGTTTTTGTTCCAGAAGCCGTTTCACTCGGATATAAGGCAGAATAGGGAAGAAACTTCCCTTTCATGACAACTTTAACATTGCATGTAATCAAACGATCATCTTTGAAAACATTTTTGCCATTCTAAAACAGCATGGCTTATATGCCATATGATGTTCAAATTTAAAGGAAAGTAAGAACACATCATTGATACTCCAGTTATATTACATATATGTTTGAATTTTAGGCCAATCTGAATCTTTAAACCTGAACAGCCTCGCCAAACTTTCTACAGCTTCTTCTAACGTTTATAACACCAACACCAAAAAATAAAGGGATAAGCATTCATCTTAAAGTATTTATATTATTAATTATTTTGATGTTCATGTAGTCAATTGTTAGACTTTGCACTAATGAATAACACCACTAAGGAAAATGAAAAAAAAAAAAACCCTGTAAATATAGTTCAGACACATTCAAATCTTTGTTATAAGTGTGCACAACAATAGAGTCAAACTAACACTTTATTTTAAGGTGTAGTTACATGTACTTACTATAGTATCAGCAGACAATTATGCATAATTAACATCAACTAACTTAACCAAACCTTAACCTGAACCCTATCATATGTAGGCTACATGTTCTTAATTAATATCATTAAGTACTTTGTCTAATTACACTGTTACCTTAAAATAAAGGGTAACCAACTCATATTTCATATTGTGTACAAACCCTTACAACTGTCTACTTGTTCCGGGTGTTTCCCAGCATTTGGTACACTGGGATTTGCTCCAGCATTCCCACAAGCCTATGTAAGATGGATGGATGGATGGAAACTTTTTCCATGACTCCAAGGTCACAAGACCTTTATTTTGAGAATGAGCCAAAGACAATCAAAATGTAATTAAAATTGTCATGTTTCTTGACCCGGAGCTGCTCATAACTAATGGCCAAAAGCAGCTAAATATGAACTATTTCCCATACAGAATCTCCAGATCAAAACGCAGGTGAAGAAGAAGCAGAAACAAGCAATAAAAGCATTGCTTATGCTGAAGTCTTTGGAAAAAAAAAAAATTCAATATGGTGCTTTTTTTAAAATGAAACACCCAAGTCCAAGTGTTGATAAAAAAAAGGAAAGAAAAAAAAATAATCATGAAGGTAGAATAAAATGTTTTTTTAAAGCAGAGTCTTTGTTTTGATATAGTTCAGATATTTACACAACAAAATAATCTGGGGGGCATGAAAGTTTTGTGAAAATGATCAAAAATGCTGGCAACTTTACAAAAAAAAAAAAAAAAAAACAGGCAGGGAAAGAGTTAATTACTTTCTATGCCTTTACTTAAAAAAAAAAAAACATGACAGGTTTAGCTAGAATACAACATTCGGGATGTCAAAGAAAACCCAAGTCAAACTAATAATGTGAATTTTTGCTGAATCTGAACACTTTAGTCATGTTTGGTCTGGTGTGTTGCGGTTATTTAATACATTTTCAATCCGATTTTCAACCCACTTTGTATAATGTCGGCAGTTATATGGATTGTAAATGAACAATTTACTCATTTTCCGTGTCACCTATACCAAGAAAATCAGGTTTATTTGTCAGCAAAAGTCTTCTCCCTGTTGAAAAAAACAGCATATGCTGGTTAGGTATGTTTTGAAGCATGGAAGCTGGTTTAAGCTGGTCAAGTGCTGGTCCTACAGGTATTTCCTACTAAATCAAGGCGGTTTTTGACTCTGGTCAACCCTATCAGACTGGGCGTGGCCTCAGACTGCAACATGCCCAGTGCATTATGGGTGTTAGAGTTGTCCTAACTATTTGGAAAAAGGGAAGACAACTGAACCTGAGTCAGGTAGAACAGAAAATGTTTCACTTTTCTACCGCATTGGCAGCCAAGTTTTATTGAAAGCCCATTTTGACAGTGGTGAATTACACCTTTGAGCCTGAACATTTAAAAGAAGACTGTGCTAGAATAACGGTCAACAAGAAAAACACAGGCAGGAGAACATTCATATGTCATTTACTTTAAAAAAAAAAAATTGTGAAAAAGATACAAATCTCTCTGTTGAGTCACATCGGCTTGATATTTCAAATGATGGTGTAACAAATGCTTTTTATTGGTACATTAAGAGTCATATTTGCTGCACTTGAATAATGTTTATATATATATATAATATAAGTTATTCAAGAATGATGTGTGGTCATATTTAAAAAAAAGGCAGAAAAAAAAAATCAATAAAAAAACTTCATAGGAGTCATGTAGAATAAAATAAAACAAACTGACATGAAATGTACAGTTTTAAGAAATATCAAAACACACTGCTGAAAAGTGTATTTACAAAACATGCAGGAAAGTACAAACGCAGGTCGCTGTCGATGGACCGATCTGACATCTTTAAAAAGCAAATAGCAAATAATGCATATGCAAGTTTTTTGCTGAGATAAGCTGATTTAACTCTATTGCCTATTCAAGTTTATTTAACAGAAAATGCATTATAAATATAATTTGTGCTGCATTTTTAGTTAAGTTATTAAATAAGAAAAGGCTTGAAGACATTTCATAAGAGAAAATAAAAAGTAATGCATCGTCATTCATACATGTTTTATAATGCGCCATCCTCTGGAAAACTGTTCAGATGTAAACCGAGCACAGCGGTCATCATGTGCGCCACAGCGGCATAAGAAAGACATTTCATATATAAATATGCCTTTTAGCATCTCTTAATTATATTTAAAATTAGAATTTGCTTGTGTGATCTCAAGGCTTCCACTGTGAATCTGGAAAAAAAGGCCTTGATTGATTTTATTCAAATGTTTCATAAAAATAATCCTCTGCAAATGTTTCTCTTTCACTATGAACATTTTAAACAACTGTCAGACGTTACTTATCAAGTTTGTCAGTCCAATGTTGGATCATAAAAGTGCCATTTCGTTGTTCGTTTGTAATATATTTCAGTTCTAACGTCTCCATTAACCGTGCAGGAGATGATCAGAGTCTCTCACATGAACGAATGAATCAAATCACCCACAATGATGATGCTGAGCTCTGTTTTTACATTGATAATTACATTCCATCTTCACACTTCGTTTCAGAAGTGTGTCTGTCTTTCTCAAGCACAAAAACCTCAGAATCAGTGCGTGAGCGGCTCTGCTTCAGTCTGAGATCTACAGGAGTTTCAGGATGACGTTGTACATCTGCGTGAGGACGGTGAAATGAACGGGAAGGCAGGAACGCCGGTCTTGTGCGGTGGGATCACAGGTGAGCCAGGACAGAGCGTTATACTGCTCCAGAACAAACCTGAAACACAACAGCACAAACCTGAACATGTGAAGACCAGCATGAACTTCCACACTGGTGCGGGCTTATGTGCCTTAGTTTAGTTTGGAGCTGTTAACCAGCAAAACTCTGATGAAACTTTCTGGAGGGTTTGAGTGTGATGACCCAGCCGATAAAAATATGTTCTAAGAACGTTTCACTAATACTCTCATTAAGTTAAGAAAACATTATTAGTGAATAATCTCTTAACATTCAAAGTTTTTTCTTAATTATTTTTTACTAACCAACATCTTCTTGCGAAACATATGGAAGAGGATTAGGGCCAAGCAATAATAAAAAAAAATAATCTCGAGATTAAAGTAGTTAAATTGCGAGAAAAAACTCGTTAAATTTCGAGAAAAAAGTCGAGATAAAATGTTGAGAATAAACTTGTTAAATTATGAGAAAAAAAGTCATTAAATTTCGAATTTGTTCTCATGATTTAACGACTTTTTTCTCGTAATTTAATGACTTTATTCTCAACATTTTATCTCAACTTTCTCGTAATTTAACAAGTTTATTGTCAACATTTTATCTCGACTTTTTTCTTGAGTTTTTTTTCTCGTAATTTAATGAGTTTATTATTGGCCCTAATCCTCTTCCGTAGAAACATGTACAAAGTGCAAAGATACATAGTTTTGATTTATACATAAACTTGTAATATGACTGTGTTTTTTAAAGCATGACAAGAAGAATAAAGAGAAGAAATTAAAATAATAATAATAATAATAATAATAATAATAATAATAATAATAATAAAGGTACCAATACACCACTAAAACGAAACTATCAGAACAACAAACTTGAAATTAAAAAAAAAGTTAACCAGCAAAACTTTAAAAAAAAAAGAAGAAAAAAAAATTTAGGAGTGAAAAAAAGAATTTTAAAAAGTGTGCTCAAAAACTTCCTCCCCATATCTCACAAATTTCTCTTTTTTAAATGTTTTAAAAATGTTTTTTCTTGGTTATGTGAACATTAAGGGAACATTCCATTTTATTATTCTTCAAACATTATGGGAACGTTACTTCTGAATGTTCTGAAACAAATAGTAACACTTTAAAAAAAAAAAAACGATCATCCAAATAAAATATTTCAGAAAAATGTTCCATGAATAAATAATGTTTTTGTGCTAACGTTTTGGGAACATTATTACCAAACATTCTAGTAACAGGAAGAACGTTTGTTCATAACATTGAGAGAACATTCTGAGAGCGTTCCCTGTTAGCTGGTTAGTAGTTGTGCTGGTAAACAGACCTGAGCACGTCTGAAGTGGTTTTGGAGTCCAGTGGGTGAATCCGCAGAGACACCAGATCATCCGTCTGAGCGATGGAGATGTGATGATGCAGAGACGCCTGCGAACACAAACACATCTTAGATGCAGAGATATGCTGAGCAGATGCAGGTAATTCACACACACATCTTTCTCTAATTCAAACAAATGCTATAAATCATTCATTCATTCAAGTCATTCATTCATCTTGCACTCTACTTCATCTCTAGGGGCTTTCGCACAGAATAGTACTAGGAACTCAGTTATAGGAAACAGCCACTAGGATAGTTCCGAGAACTAATTTCTCCCCCGGGCCATGTTCCTCGTCGCATTCACACCGGGAATAGGAACTCTGAAGCGGCCAACAATGTTAAAAACCGGTGGATGGAGGATGCTGTGATCGGAGCTGTGTTTGTTGTGTGTCAAGGGTTTCATGATAACGGAGATGAAATGCAAACGCATAATTTACACGACTGAAAGAGCAAAAAGTGAGGCTATGAGACGAAATCTCCTATGACAACTTTCAATATTACATATCATTGAGGTGGAGAAAAGAACAACCCTGCAGACAACAGGTAAATGCCGTTATCGCTGTTTTCCATGTTTGTGAAGTAAATATGTTTACACAGTTTTTTAAAAATCCCAGGTGCCAGTGTTTGGTATGCGTTTGACCAATCAACATATACTTACGTCATATACTTGCTGGTTTAGACCTTACTCTGAAGTAGGAGCTAATTTAGTTCCTAGAACTAAAATCGTTTCTAGTTCCTGCGGTGTGAACACGCCAAAATCTGGGTATACTTCAGCCAATAGTTTTAGGAACTATGAAAAGGTTCCTCCAGTGCGAAAGCCCCTTCTGTGTCTGATTTAAGGTGGGCAGAATACTACATCTAGTGAGCCATAACTGACAAAAATAACTGTCATTTTAACCCTTCTGGTCAATTACAGCTTTAACTTGCCGATGCTGGTAAATGACCATGGTATAAATGGTATAATCCATGGCTAGCTGTGCATTAAACCATTTGAATGCAGCCCACTTCGCGTCAGGTGGTTCTTTGCCTCCAGGTCATGCATTAAAATCATTTAAAGCACAGCTAGCCATGGATTATTCCTTACTTAAATGTGTCCTTGATTTCACTTATTTAACTTTAGTTAGTGTGTAATGTTGCCGTTTGAGCATAAACAACATCTGCAAAGTTACGACGCTAAAAAAAGTTCAATGCAAAGAGAGATATTTTCTTTAACAGAAATCACTTTTAAGTACTACAACAAATGGCTGGTAGGGACTACAACAAGCTTCTTCCCGGGTTACTGACATCACAAATGCCATAAACCCCGCCCCCGGGAACACACAACAAAGGGGATGGGGCCATGTTGGGCTGCTTTAGAGAAGAGGAAGAGTTGTTGTAGTAGAGTGTTGTTGTCATGCCGTTATTTTACGCCAGACACCAGATCATCCGTCTGAGCGATGCTGGTAAGGCTGTACACAGTTACTGACAATCGTCATTTTGGCTGCGTGAGATTCTCCTGCTTTGTTTTATCAACTCAAGCTCATTTGCATTTAAAGGGACACACACAAAAACAGCGTGTTTTTGCTCACACCCAAATAGAAGCAAATTTGACAAGCTATAATAAATGATCTGTGGGGTATTTTAAGATGAAACTTCACAGACACATTCTGGGGACACCAAAGACTTATATTACAGCTTGTGAAAAGGGGCATTATAGGTCCCCTTTAAACCCCACATGTGTGAGAAAGGCAAAATAACTACAGCTGAAAATCAGTTCACATCCATCCTTTTCTTGCTAGATTTGCATTTGACATTACAGAACATGTTAATAGTGAGCGACAGACGTGCTGTCAGTTGACAGGCAGCCGGTACCTTAAGGAAGAGCGGACACTGATGCTGCGCTTGCGGGCAGGAGGCCCAGAACCAGTTCGGCAGCCCGTCAGCCGGAGCCGTGGACACGTAGTATCCCAGAGCCAGCGGCTGCTGCTTCAGCTCCTCTGGAGCGTCCCGGGACAACAGACGCTCACTCTGACTCTGCAAACACACAAAACACACAGTTTCACACAAGCCTGGAGCGACGTAGAGGAGCAGAGCGTGCGTTTGGGACTCACCCGTGTGTGATGGAAGTGAGAGCCGGTGCTCGGGGACCCTGGGGACGGGACGGGGGACACGCTGGGCGACGGGTGCAGCGTTCCTGTGAGCAGCATCATGTCATCGTGGCCTATGTCACTCTCCAGCTCATCGGGGAAGGGCAAACCGAACATGTCATCTACACACGGACAGACAGACACATTAAACGGAATGTAATATCGAGCAAATCTCAATGTATGTGTAAATGTGCGCTGTGCCTTGGTGACATATTGCTTGTGTGTTCAGGCCTTCTTGGGTAAAGCTGATTAAATTCGATTTGATATGTGGGAGTGATGGTGCTTTATATTCGTAGGAGTCTCTTGACCCTCTTCATGCTGCAGCCAGATGAACACCCACTGACTGAACAGAGAACACACGTCTGCGCCCTGTTGTGAGGGTTGTATGTGATGGTGTTGCCGTACCGGGGTTGTCTTCAGTCGGGTAGGTGCTCGGCGCCACCTGTGTGGTGGATGAGGTGGGAAACACCAGGATGTGTGTACAGGACGCGTCCTGAGGAGTGTTGAGCTGAGATGTCTGCAGGTTTAGAGCGGTGCTGCGGCCAAACACTGAGCCCATCGTCACTGCGTCTGTGCAAACACGTACACACACACAAAAACACAAATTCAACATTTAATTTTAATAGCAACGGGCAAAAATGCATCTAAGCTGCAGTTAACTCTTGTCACCATCGTAAATATACGTGGACTGCTGATGATTAAAGAGCACCTATTCTGTATTTTCACACTTTCCTTAGTGTGTAATATTGCTGATTGAGCATGAAAAAGCTCTATATCAGTAGATCAGAAGGGCTGAAATTCAGATATGCTAATGGAGTTTGGTTTCTGATCAATCACAGCAGATCAGGCCATCTGACCAATCAGAGCAGAGAAGGCTCTCGGAAAGGCGGGGTTTAGAGAGATCGAATAGAGGCATGCGTTGACGTCACTTTCCCGCCGAAAACGCGCTCCCTCAGCTGGACTGAGTGGCAAAAGAACCTGCTGCGTGACTGGATTTAACGGGAAACTGCGAAAAAGCGACTAAAACTAACAAATTACACTAAAAGTTGGAATTGAATGTGTTCCTTACAACTTGTCAAATAAACCTAATCCATGGATATTGATATGCAGCCAGCAGTCGTGTTTCCTGACATTTATATGTGCCTGATTTCGACGGTGGGGAAATGCATAAAGCAAATCTGCCTGTGAATAATTTATATAACTACAATATAGGTTGGTTTAAATTAGCGTAATCACTTATATCAATGTTATATCGTCATATTGTCCAATGGCGCGTTTTCGGCGGGAAAGTGAGGTCGATGGCCTACCCTCTATTCTTGATCGAACTGTTTTTGTTGAAAAGGCTTTGTAAGTTGGCTGGTGGTTATTGCTATTGTTTACAGCCGTAACTTAGTCCCGCCCCAGTTTGACGCAACTTATGTTCGCTGTCGAGGGCTCGCGTGTATTCAGTGTGCGTAACTTTGAAAGTAAGTTTAAATTTCACATATACTGTCTGTTTATAGTGATATTTGTTGTATTCTGTGTTTAAACGTTCTGACGTTCAAGGTATCTGCGTTTCCGTGAAGCTAATGCTAGCGGTATAACAGTGTTCAGTCTTCGCACTTGTGCTCCGACGCGCGCTGCACAAGTTAAATATTGATGAACGAATCATATTTTCCTTATTTTTACTTTAGTGTTTACTGTACAAATGCCATTAAGCCTTATATATGTGTATTGTGAAGATTACACTGAATTGAGTAGTTATAAGAAAATGATTGTGTACATGAATAGTCAAACATATACATTTAATATAGTGTTTACCGTTTATATTTCTGTTTTTATTATAGAAACCAATAAGGGTGTAACAATATATATTGTGACACGATATCGCAATAAAAAAAAATGCAACAATATTGTATCATAGATATTGACACGTGTATTTTGCATCTAGCCCAAAATGAAAACTACTGTGTGAGAAAAAAAATTCAAGTTTACATTGTTTTAGTGTCACTACTTAATTGAACTACTATATATAATGTTGAATATAATCTATAATAATGCAATGGGGGAATATTTGTGGGTCCTGATAATGCCAAATGTCTTGTGTTACCAGTAAAAGTGCCCTTCATTATTTTAAATATATCTAGTCAGTGACAGAGTGCAAACATATTTAACTAAAATAAATCTGTGTTTCAGTGTTAAAATCATGATTATTTTTATTCTGGTGTCAACATTTTCCTGTGCATTGGGTTACCAGCACCAAGTTCAAGCCTATTCATTTCCACTCCCAATATAATACCAAATTTTGTTATCCTTTTACCATATGTCTTGGAGTATCACAATAATATCGTATCATGAGTTAAAATGAAAATAGCATAATACATAACACTTTAACTCCCCATCTTTATGCAAGTGAATGAGGTCTGAAATTGAAGCATTCGGACTGAAGTGCACATTTTCACCTGGCATCACCACAAAAGATCCCTGTGGCTCCATGGAAACCAGGCAGGCACTGAGAATGGAGGGCGAATCAGCAGCGGACAAACCACACATACGACATGCCTCCCGCAGCTGACGGCCAATCGAATGCAGCGAATGCTCGCCCAGCAGCACACTCCAGTCTGAGAGAGAAAGAGAGAGTTTAATAAACTGATGATCTTTGTTGAAAATATTAGTCAAGCTGACACACCTTTCAGTTCCCCGTGGCCCAGTCTTCCTAAACGACCAATCACGATCCTCCACGGCAGTGAGGTCATCTGAATAATGCCTACGCACCATTCCCATAACTTTTGGAGGCCAATTTTCCGAGGAGAGAACTTTGGCCGCCGAGCTCTGTGAGAAATGAGAGATTTTATAGACTGGAACTGAAATGGATGAACTCAAATGAACAGGCATTACCTGTTGGGCACATCGATGTTGATGACGCAGGTCTCCAGCAGCTCCCCCTGCTGGTCCGTGCAGGACACCAGGATCCAGCGCTGGTCATGTGACAGACAGTATCCCACAAACAACACATTACAGCGTGAAGAAGCGTCTGAACATACGTCACCCGCCTCAGACGGTTTGCTGCGCGTCGGAGCCAGGATGAAAGGAGGGGAATACAGACGCACGGCACCGGGACTCTGGGAAATAGAGCAGAGAAATCATTTATTCAACACAAATCAGACAAATGAAATGAAACTGTTATATACATTACAGTTACAAAATTTGAGGTTAGTAAAATTTCTTTATGGTTTTCAATTTATTTGATCAAAAATACAGTAAAACATTAAAAATGTGAAATATTATATTGATATTTGTGAATATATAGTAAAGTGCAATTTATTCCTGTGGTCAAAACTGAATTTTCAGCAACATTACTCCTGTCTTTAGTGTCACATGATCCTTCAGAAATCATTCTTATATGATGATTTGCTGCTCAAGAAATATTTTGCAGTCCAGATAGCTCTGTTTATTATGACCAGAGTGATTTAACACAACCCATTCCCATGCAATCAAGACATTATAGTGAAGCGTGACCTCTGGGCTCCTAAGCGCTGACTGTACAGTGGCCGCGGGGCCGAATCCAGTGAGGGACCTGATGTGCGTCTGTGTGGGTAACAGGCGGCGACTTTGTGAGTATGTGGAGAAGGCCAGCGATCGCAGCTGCTGCAGGTACACAGGACTGTCTCCGCTGGCTGGCTGCAACAGATACTGACACGGCAACACCTGCCAATCAAAGTTAACAACTGAGACACCATCACGGATTCAGGAGCTGAAGTGAAAAGAGTGTTAGGATGAGCCTGACCTGCAGCACCAGCGCCGGCCGAATGCTCTCTGGCAGCTCGCTCAGCATGTCCGTGTAGCAGCGCAGCAGTGCTAAAAGCCACGTGCTGCCCGCATCCATGCTGTCCCCGCCCTCTTCGTCCCCTAACCCCGCCCCCGAACACAGGAAGGAATCCAACACATAAAGCACAATCACGGGTGGGTGGGCGTGGCTGTCTGCTGACTCCGCCTCTGTAGGAATGCCAATCCGTTCCCTCTCTGCTGAGCTACAACAACAATGACATTAATCACCAAATGCAATAATTAATAACTAAAAATATTAATAAAAAAAGAATGACTGGATGTTTATAATATATCACAAATCACGCATTATTATCTGTTCACTTTGAAAAGGATTCTGCTGAGACACCTCAGGTACGCTGGATTCTTAAATGTGAAGATTTTTTATGTTACATTCTCACAACCAAGTTTATTGTTCACTGCCTACTATTAGTTTGCCATTAATGGATTTATCTTGCCCAGAAGTGTAAACATTGAGACCCCCAGGCAGGCCAGTCTGTGGTTTTCCCGCGGAATTGGGCTACAATCACACTGTTACCGCGAGATGTTTTTCATGTCCGCGGGTTCAAACGGCCCCAAATAGTGTGATATTTAGCACCTGGAATGCAAATTTTACCAGGAAACCCCACCAAAAATGTGGATTTTACACCCCAGAACACGATTTTTACCAGGGGACAACGGGGACAACCCCCTTGTCAAATTCGTTCAAATCCTTACACTTGCCATTTTTCCTGCATCAACTTTGAGGACAAAATGTTTACTTACTGCCTAATATTCCCACCCACCGACAGGTGCCGTGATGAATAGATCAGTGTTATTCACTTCACCTGCCAGTGGTCATAATGTTATGCCTGATCGGTGTATATATATATATATATATATATATAAATTTCATAACCCATTAAATGCAACAGTCAAATCTATAAAGCATGCAGTATGCTAGGAATTATATCAGTGGAGTGTTATGGACACACCACAATTGCAGCGGATCACTCAGATTGATGTTCTGAGACCAGCGAAAGTTGTTGTCTCACCTTTCAGCGCTCTCTGCTGATGGTGTGGTGTTTGAGTCGCCCGTAACCCCCTGTCCTGCTTCTGTGCTGATGGACTGGGATGTGGTACCGCACGTAGGGTTAGGGGTGTTTCCTGAGTGTCCGTCTCCATCAGCGGCAGCAGGCTGTTGGGTGGATGCTGGCGGGGCAAGAGGAACAGAAGCAGGTGGAGGCTTTGGGGGCAGGAGGAGGCTGCTGTCCAGCGTCAGGGCAGAGAGCTGAGGCACTGAAAAAGAGCAATGTCACTTAAAAACTACATGTGGACCTTGCGATTTCACCAATTTTTCATAAAAAATGATGAAACATGATAACTTAGAACAAACATATTAATGTTACTAGAAGAGCATTTGTTCATAACTTTAAGAGAACCTTGCCAGAACTTTAGCTAAAATTCTGGAGAATGTTCCCTGTTAGCTCTAACCCTAAACAAACACAAACAAGCTAATCAAGGTGTTGAGAATTACTTGCAAATTACAGACAAGTGGATTAAACTAGGATTGGTACTAAAGCCTACAGGACACCGTCTTTCCAGGACAGGAGCTGAAGATGGATCAGTCCTGGAACGCTTCTGTGAAACAAGAGCCAAAGCGGATACTGTGTAGCATGTCATCGTGAGAACACTAGTTAAAGTTTGATACAAAAAAGAAATTAATGATTTCCATGAACAGGAGCAATACTGGAGCCAGGGAGCTGCTCACCATCTGTGCAGAATGTGAAATGAATCACGAGTCAATGTGTAGTTAATGGTTGAGTTACATTTGTTTGACAAGAATATTGCTCCGGCACCAATAGAAGACATTGATCCAGGAACACATCCTACCTGGTTAAATCACAGCCACTTTTAAGGTAAAGAGCATCACCACAATCATTGGTGATTCACTCCAATGAAACAGGGACAGAATAATAGGAGGGGTTCCTACCAAGTGTGTGTCTGCAGGTGTGTGTGTAGAGTTTGAGTTTGTTGAGATTTTCCTTCTGATGTTGTCCAGCGCAGAGCCCTGAGAACCACTGATCATCTGTCTCCTCCTCACACTCCACTGATCCCACTGGGACAATCCCGTCTCTGGACACCAGCGCCAGCGGACGGTGCTTCCCCAGCCGGCACGCCTGTGTGAAAGACACAGTTTGCTTTCTTATGCATTGATGCATTTGATTGGACAACAAATTGTAGACAAACATGAATGCAATAGGAGTCGTCAATATTTCCCAAAACAAAAATTGTCAGCTTTTAAGAATAGTCTTGCGGAGTTTAACTCCAACCCTAATCACACACCTGAACCAGCTAATCAAGGTCTTCAGGATTACTAAAACTTCCAGGCAGGTGAGTTGAGACAAGTCGGGCTAAACCCTACAGGACATTGGCCCAACAGGAGCAGCATTGGACACCCCTGACCCAAGCATGGGGCCGGGCCCAGTGTGAAGTAGTGGAAACTGTAGGGCCCCCTCAAGCACAGGGCCCGGTGCGGTCACACAAGAACTCCTAAGGGACATGTCTAGCAGTTCAGAACATGTGAGTGATAATGATGTACCTCATAGACAGCGCTGAGATCTTGGAAGAAAGCTTTGGTACCACTGAGCAGGGCATCACTATTGGGACACAGTACCAGGAAGGCCACATCCCTCTGACCTCCGTACGGCTCGAGGAGAAACTTCTCCCAAAAGGGAAGAGCAAGTGGAGACAGAGAAAGAAAATCTCTATCATATCCCAGTAGCACGCTGGGGATCGGCAGCGGCTCTGGGGATTCCTCAGAACCTGACCAGAAACAAGTTTAGTCGTTTAAAAATTTGAATTAACAAATATGGAGATTAGTTGTAAAGAAGAGCTGATGTGTTGTGAGGAGTGTAGTCTCACCATATGAACCTCGTCCAGCCATCTTGTGGAACTGCTGCCATGTGAGAGGACCCTGAACATGCTGGATGTTCTCCCAGCTCCGGCCCGTCCTCTTCTTCTGGATCGCATCCTGCAGGAATGGCTGGAGAGACAGCAGCATCCGCACCACATCTTGAGAGGACAGTTTGCTGATGTCCAACACTGAAGACATGCAAGGAGAACAGCTGCGTCAGTAAGACATTGCACAATCCTGTAGGATGGGCAACTCCGGTCCTGGATGAGCACTGTCCTACAGAGTTCAAGCTATATCCCTAATCAAACACACCTGAAAAATCTAACCTAAGTCTTGAGGATTGCTTGAAAATTATGGGCACTGTGGGCAATTACTGACAACTCATCACAAGAATGCCGGGGTGTTCAGAGGGGTTGCCGGGTCATTAACATGTTCTAGGAGGTTTTTGGTGTGTTGCTACATAGTTGCAAGAGGAGGGATGGAGGATTCCGGTCCTGGAGTTGTAATTTTATCTGTTGTGTTTGACTAGGGAAGGAGCTAAACTTTGCAGTGTATTTCTGGGACTGGAGTTGCCTGTCCCTGAGTGTTCTTTGTGGTTGCAAGAGCATTGATATGTGTGGTCTTTTTGGCATGAGGCTCTGCAATTGCAAGAGTGCTCTGGGTGTTTGCTAGGGTGTTGTGGGTGATTGCTGGGACACTTTGAAAAGTGGTTGCTAGCATGTTGTTATGTGGTTGCTAGGGTATTCTCAGTAGTTCTTATGTGGTTGCAATTTTTTCTGGGTGTTTTTAATTGCTTGATTTGCAGCTGCTATGACTTTGCTGAGATCTTCTGAGTTAGGGTTATCAATAATGCATAATATTCTGCTCTCTAGATACTATACATCTAGAGTCCCTACAGCCATTTAGTAACTCTTACCGTTGGTCTGTGGCCAGACGTGCAGTGCACTACTCCTCACTGTAGCTTGTTCCACCTTCCCTCCAGCTGCATTGTCCACATACTGCAGTCCCTGCACCAGCGCATTATAACACTCGACACATGCATCACTGCTGTCCGCCCACAGCCTGTCCATTGCCCAGCTCTGCAACAGCGCCCCCTGGCGGCCGTGACAGGAACAGCCGGGTGATCTGTGCAGGGATGTCAGGGACATGATTGGCTGAGAGCACTGCTCCTGTAGCAGAGAAATTACTGCGGAGGGCGTCTGTTGTTCCTGAACTCTTCCGCCAGGAGGGTCTCGCCGGCACAGTGCCAGTCTCCTCTCTGCCGCTCGGCCCACCTCAGAGCCACGGCCAAATATGTCCAGCTCATCCTCCAGAAAGAGGCCCGCCCCGTGTGCCAGCTTTCGGTTTACGATCGCACTGAAGCCGCACATGCAGCGATACTGGTCCTCACAGGTGGAGTCTGGGATATAGACACCAACATCCGCCCCTTTAACATTCATGTTACAGGCACATATGCAGCAGCTGTCAAAGTTGCGGTCTTTGAAAATATTCAGGACTGAGTCGGACAGCAGCAGAATAACGTAGAGACTGTGCGCCTCGGGCAGCAGCGCTCCCGATACAGACAGTTCGACCGAGCTGAGCGGAACGCTGGTGGAGGGAGTTGACGCTGGTGAGCTGAGCTCAGTGCCGTCCTGTCTGACGCAGCCCTGGCCGCCGCGGGGGGTACGAGGGGTCGGCACAGAGAAGCGAGAGGTGGCCGGGGAAGGCAGGACACCTGCGGCTGTGCCAGTGGCCATGGGAGTGTAGTCCTGCTCCAGAAGAGCACCACTGCTGAAAAACATTCATATGAGAGACTCTTGCTCAGGTGGCCAAAGTGAATATCAAGGGCATTTTGCCAAAAGTACAAAAAACACGTATGGCATTTGGCATTAAAAAATTATTTTTAGGACCATTAAGATGCATTTTCATAACAATTAAGCACATTTTCTTCCACATACTCTTTACGGTAATGTGAAATAAATACATTTAAACTGGAAAGTTTAATTGTATGCATACATGGTGGTAGCATTTGTTGTACTCAATTATGTTGATTTTTCTTTTTAAAAGATTGACTGCTTTTTCATGCAATTCACTCATTAAATTTTGAAAAATTGGACATTTGAACTTACATGCCGAAAGGATTTTGAGAGGTCAGGCAGTACTGTTCCATCTTGGTCATATCTGCCCAGGACGATCTGTAGTAGCAGTGCTCTGGGATTTTAAGAGCAGGCAAACACTGGCTGGGTAAGGAACGCAGTGGGGCGTACATGGAGCAACCAATCAGCAGCTGGACAGAGGAGATACAGGAAACAAATGAATAATCGTAGATGTTTCCACAAAATAAGTGAACGTTTGATTTCTTATTCTCCCCATGTATTTTCCCTTATCACTATGTTTTCAATCAAATCATTGTTAAAGTTCATTAAGTGTCAGAATTCAGACATAAATGAATTCCCAAAGAAAGAATTAGAATTAGCCACTGAAACAGAAAACACTGCTCAGACATGAATAACCCTAACCTAAAGTAATAACCCTAACCTAAGTCTGCTCTATGGTGTGTGTATTTAGTTTGCTACGGAAAACCTAATGTAACTGTTATACAAATAAAGATGGTGCACACTGAGCTAAACACACAGACATACATCCTCAGCTTTGGTGCTGGTCATGTCTTCCTCTACTTCCATCTTGAAGTCAGCGAGCTGGTTGTTGGACTGAGAGCTGCCGGATTGATCCTGACCCACTGAGGGGCCGACCGGCTCGTGGCTGGGTGTGTCGCGGTACGTCATGATGGGAGAGAAGGCTGCGTGCTGCTCTAGAGACGGAGGTGTGGGGAACATGCGCTGGAGCTCTGCTACTGCTGAGAAGACACACCATAGACTGTTAGGGATGATGGTTCTCCTGGTATCTGCTGACCTGTAGTGCTGTTGGACTTACTTGAGGGGTACGGTGCTGCAGCTCTCCCCTCGACTCCTAGTGGGCGCTCCTCCACTGTGACAGCCCCAGTCCTGGATGACTGCTGGTTCGGAAATGTGCTCTGGCATGGTTTATGTGAGAAACATTTATGAATCACGCAACATTTGAGACATTTCATAGTACTGACCGGTCAAAAAATAGCCAGGGCAGCATTTCCTCAAAACATCGTAAGCCTGAGTAAACCGAAGAGAATGTTGGTTTCAACCATCTACTTGGGATGCTTTTGGGAAACACAACCTCGTACATATGTGGCAAAAACTACTAATCGCTCTCTGTCTCCGTCTGTCTGTCTCTCTCCATATATGTAGGTATGTACTGATAAGTGCATATATTGTATAAAAAAAATATGAGTAATTATCAGTAAACCTCTAGTCTTAGCCTTGTAAGACTGTACAGAGAGATATAAAAACATGTTTACTCATTGAAATCAGATGATTTCCTATTAAGACAGCAGAATGTGTGGTAATCTCAATATGGCTGCACTGTTATGTTGTCACGAGCAGTCGAGATGTTTACTATAGATTGGTGATGGGCGGTTTGTCTATTTCAGCCACTTGAGTGACTTCCATAATACTTTCAGTCATTATAAGCTTCTCACCGCTAGTTCATCCTCCTCCCCAAAGATATTCTCCAGGTGAGAGATGAGCACAATGAGATCCTTCTCTCTGGTCAAGGGAGGATTCACTGTGTCATCTGATTCATCTGGATTTGATTCTCCTGAACAGGACAGACAGTTTGAGTGACATCATATTTTGTCAATTATTTTCCATATGTCTCATTGACTGAGTGTGTACTGACCTGAATGTGGGGATGAACTAAAGATGGACATGGCATCTTTCCCCTCAGGAACCACGCTGTTCCCGTTCACCTCCTCTGCCTGCATGACACAAACAGTGTTACAGAGAACTGAAGCACATGAAGCAAAAAGCTTTTCAAAATCTAAAAGCTTCAATCTGATTTGCTGGCTTCACACACTCTGTGATGCACAGGTTTATCTCAATCTGCTGCGATACAAAGTCATGTTTCCAAGAACTACACTGGATATAGTCTACACACCCTTGTTAATCTAAGACAGGAGTGTACTACTTCACATGAGCTTGATGATTAGCCAATTCTGAACACAGCCACATAGCTAATTATAAAAGGGTGTGCACACTTCTGTGGTTAGGTTATTTTAATTTTTTTTTTCAGTGGCATTGCATACATCACAAAAATGCACTGTTTTAACAGGGCGTGTAGAATTTTATATCCATTGTAGTTGCTTGTTTGTGCACTGAATCTCATTCAGGGTTTTGTTTTAGCCACTTTGTGGCAAGTCAAGGAGCATACAGGATGTAAATCTGATCACATCTGCTCACATTTCTTGGCTGTTTTTATCTTTGGCTGTGCCATTATTGAAATCACCACATTGTCTTACACTCTATTAAACTCTATTAACTGTGGTTTGTGACTCTATATATCCGTCAGATGGTCTCAATTCTTGGCCAGAATAAACTGAAGCATTTAGTTATCGTACGCTAAACATTATCGTACACTCTTTTAACAAGTGTTGCATGCCAACCTTAGATTTGCGGTTGGGGTCTCGGCTCAGTCCTTTCAGCTTTTTGGTGGCAGGGAAGCTGTACTCAATGTCTCCCTCTTTAAAGTCATACGGATCATCAGTGGGATCTTCCGCTCCAGCCGGTGTCGGTATGTCCTTCCTCACGTGCTCCTCTGAGATCTTCAATCTCTTCTGCATCTGAGTGAACAGCCTGAGAGGAAGTTCATTTCAGCGTGTTGATGTTGTGAGCCTGTGTAAGTGTGTGTGTTTGTGTCTAAGTAAACTGTCCAGAAAAATACCACCTAGTACATCTAGCCATGCAAGTGGGGGAGAGGGCAGGGCAACCTGTCACTCACATGAGATCCTCCAAAAGCAAACCACAACCATCCAATCATTTCACCACTGACAAAATCAAGCCCCGCCCTACATTTGTTCTTGTCCCAGAAGCCATTTCATTTTGATATACTTCACAACAGGTAAGAAAAGACTAGTGTAACTTCTGTTTCATGCAAACTTTAAAGGATTAGTTCACTTTAAAATGAAAGTTACTCAAAGCTTTACTCACCGTTAAGCCATCCTAGGTGTATATGACTTTCTACTTTCAGATGAACACAGTCGGAGATATATTAATAAATATCCTGACGCATCCAAGATTTATAATGGCAGTGAATGGGATCAACGAGTATGAAGCTCAAGAAAGTGCATCCATTCATTTTAAACGTACTCCACACGGCTCCAGGGTGTTAATAAAGGCCTTCTGAAGTGAAACAATGCATTTGTTTAAGAAAAATATCCATATTTAACAAGTTAAATAAGTAAAATATCTAGCATCCGCCAGACTGCCTTCCGTATTCAACTTAGGAAAAAGCATTGCATCTGTTGCGTAGGACGTAGCATAAGCATTTTGAACTGCAAGAAGGTGATACACTTTCTTCCTAAGTTGAATACGGAAGGCGGTCTGGTGGAAGCTAGATATTTTACTTATTTAACTGGTTAAATATGGATATTTTTCTTACACAAATGCATCACTTTGCTTCAGATGGTCTTTATTAACCCCCCCAAGCCTGAGGTCGTTTTCATTTTGAAGTGAACAAATCCTTTAACTTCATCGCACTTGTTAAGTATGTACATGCTCATGCTTGACTTCTGTTGGTACCTCTTGAGAGCGGCTCCGTCATTCTCTGGCAGATTCTCCTCTAAGTTGCAGCAAAGATCCAGAGGTCTAAATTCCATCTTGTCTGTTGTGGGAATCTTGTAGCTTCGCCACCATTCCCTGGTGGTGTCCTTTGTGCCCAGAGGCGCCCTGTACCGCATGCTCTCACTCGCCTCCACACGCGTGAGTCCTGATGGCCCCTCCAGACAGTCGGAGAGGCCCACAGGGGCCTCGTGGTCCCGTGGATGGGGGCTCAGTGTGGGCGGCAGTGGTGATACGGGAGAATGAACGAGTGATTCTGGGGCTTTTCTAGTGGCAGACGGCGGTTTGGAGTATTTGCAGTCTGATAAGGGAGCATCCAGAGGCATCAGGACGAGCTCAGGCCCGGAGGAGAGCCGCGGATCCGCAGACACACGGTGATGGAAAGGCGTCTGAGACACACGTTTGGGGCCCTTCTCGAGTTTGTCAGGCTTTTCAACTGCTTTGTGTTTTTGGGTGGACGGTGGTGGGATGGAGCCGGCGGACGCGGTTGTGCCGTTCATCTGCTGCTGCTTCACCCTACACCATCAAATACGCAGAGCACAAACTAACAGTTCAGCAGATGGTAAAGCATGTTAACTGCCAAGAATCGTGTTTGCACTGTGTTAGTTATGATGAAAGCATTCATGAGAGAGCGGAGATGAGATCTCTGCATGTTCCCTTAACATTCACATAACCAAGAAAAAAACGTTTTTAATATTAAAAAAAATGGATATTTTGAACGTTCAGTGAACATTTTTAAATAACGTTTTCATGATTACAGGGTTAGTTCACCCAAAAATGAAAATTCTGTCTTGGTAAGTACTCACCCCTGTGTCGTTCCACATCTGAAAGACCTTCATTCATCTTCAGAACACAAATGAAGATCTTTTGATGAAATCCAAAAGGTTTCTGCCCCCGAATAGAGATCCAAACCAACTAATACTTTCAAGCCCCAGAAAGGCAGTAAAGACATCATTAAAGTAATCAATGTGACTGTTACGTTTTGAGTTTGTTCATGTTTAGAGTTTGCTTTTGAGCTCCTTTTCTGTTCTGGGGTGTGTTTCCCGAAAGCATCGTTAGCCAACTATGGTCATAAGTCCCATTGAACTCTGTTGGTAACAACGGAACTTGCGACCATAGTTCGCTTTGGGAAACGCACCCCTGTTCATGTCTGTTTCTAGTTTGGTTTTCTTGTTCTGCTTGTTCTGTCATCTTCTGTTTCCTTGCCTGTTAGTCCCCTAGTTTAAAAATGGTTTGATTAAGTTGTCACAGGTGTTTCATGTTTCTTTGATTGGATTGTTCAGTCTATTTAAGCCCTGTGTGTCTTACAGTTCATTGTCAGTTCTACGTCATTACTATGTTGGTTGTTCAGTTCATGTTTCTGCGATTCCTTTGTGTTTTGTGAAGATTTAAGTTTGTTCTTGAAATTAAAGTTATAGCTGCTGTACTTAGATCCTGCAATCATTATTTCCTGCAACTAATCGTGACAGACTCCAGTGGTTTAACCTCAATTTTATGAAGAGACACAAGTGCTTTGTTTGCGCAAAAAACATAATTTACCACTTTATTTACGAAAATGTTGTTCAAGAGAGCTCCACGATGAAAATTGAGGTTAAACCACTGGAGTCACATGAATGTGTCTGTGAAGTATATATTTTTTTAATTCATTTTTTTAACTGCCTATTTTGGGGCATCATTATAAATGAGCCGATTCAGGGCTACTGGCCCTTTAATTCTCGTGCTCCACGCCCACGGAGCTCACGCTTGCCTTGAACAGTGCATAAACAAAGCTTACACAGCTAATATAACCCTCAAATGGATCTTTACAAAGTGTTCGTCATGCATGCGCCGGATTATGTGAGTATTGTATACTGTTATATTGTTTACATTTGATTCTGAATGAATTTGAGGCTGTGCTCTGTGGCTAACGGCTAATGCTACACTGTTGGAGAGATTTATAAAGAATGAAGCTGTGTTTATGAATTATACAGACTGCAAGTGTTTAATAATGAAAATAGCGACGGCTCTCGTCTCTGTGAATACAGTAAGAAACGATGGTAACTTTAACCACATTTAACAGTACATTAGCAACATGCTAACGAAACATTTAGAAAGACAATTTACAAATATCACTAAAAATATCATGATATGGATCATGTCAGTTATTATTGCTCCATCTGCCATTTTTCGCTATTGTTCTTGCTTGCTTACGTAGTCTGATGATTCAGCTGTGCACAGATCCAGACGTTACTGGCTGCCCTTGTCTAATGCCTTTCATAATGTAGGGAACATGGGCTGGCATATGCAAATACGTAACAGTCGTTGTTATGTTGAGATTCGCCTGTTCTTCGGAGGTCTTTTAAACAAATGAGGTTTATATAAGAAGGAGGAAACAATGGAGTTTGAGACTCACTGTATGTCATTTCCATGTACTGAACTCTTGTTATTTGACTATGCCAAGATAAATTCAATTTTTCATTCGAGGGCACCTTTAATGTCTTTCCTACCTTTCTGGACCTTGAAATTGGAAGTTGCATTGGATCTCTATGGAGGGACAGAAAGCTCTCAGAATTAATCAAAAATATCTTCATTTGTGTTCCAAAGATGAATGAAAGTCTTATGGATTTGGAACGACATGAGGACGAGTAATTAATGACAGACTTTTCATTTTTGGGTGTACTAACCCTTTAATGGGACCGTCAGCAAAACTTCCTAGAATGGAGAAATGCGTGGCTGAAGAGACTCACCTGTAGCAGCTGCAGGAAACTCTCTCTCTCGGGCTGGAAAAGCCCCAGACGCCGCTGCTGGAACACACATTAGTGCATTAACAGACCAATCAATCTGAACAGAAATCATTTCTCACGTTCACAAACAAACATCAGAGGCTCGTGTCATGCAGTGCTCACTTGCGCTGAAGTGGATCGACATAACATTCCCTACAGGCCTCATGGAGCATCTGATTCATGAGCTTCCTCCCAGAATGCTTTGGGCTGGAGTTTGGGACATTCTCTTGATTAGACATACAGACGGTCGTCTGATAGCCAGCATCTCCTGGAAACAGATGACACACGCTTCACTTAATTCAGCTAGTGAATCCAGAACAACTGCTAAATGTCAAGATCATTGACATGAACTACTAACAACAGACTAACTGCACATTACTCGTCAGCAGTGGTGGACAGTAACTAAGTATTTTTACTTCGTTACAGTACTTAAGTACATTTTTCAAGTATCTGTACTTTACTTGAGTATTTTTTATTTTTAGCAACTTTTACTTTTACTTCACTAATTCCAAAGCATAAGATCGTACTTTTTACTCCACTACATTTCATAAAACATGTCGTTACTCATTATTTTAAATGGAAGAAATTATCACATGCTCAGAGACGTTTCGTGCACGAACTGATTCTTTTCAATCATCCTGTTAAATCGGTTCACAAATCACATCAACAATTCATTCGCGAATTGGACTGATCGTATTGCAGCTGTTATCGAGTCAACAAGTTACTGATTCAATGATCCGTTCAAAGCGACTCTCCAGTAAATGAATTTAAAAATCTGAAAATTAGCCAAGAACTGGGGGATCCTCTGAGTGCGTGCGCGACTGATGGTGAAAAGTAAGTCAGCATACTAATGTTGAATTTTAGGATTAATTATTGTAACTGAAAATCATATTTAGGTCACAACTGTCAGTTGTTTTTGAACTAAATCTGCTGTAAAGGGCGATCTGTTTAAGCCCACTGACAAGTCCACATCAATGTGTTTACAGATCGCGATCTCGATTCAAACAGATCAAATCACATTTTAAAACTAACTTGGTGCTTCAAACGGTTGTGTCAATTACATCGTTATGGCACTAGGAGGCGACAAGTGGCTGTTAAAATGTATTTGACAATGAATGATTCATTCATAAGATTTGTTCAAAAACATTGTTTAATCCACTAATGAAACAAGTGAAGTAGTTATGAGTGAGTCATTGAATCATTCATTCAAACCCGTTTTTTAAATAATTAAATTAAATTGTCTGCAGCAATTAATATTTTGTCCTCTAGTAAATAATTATAGGCCATTTTGTTTAGTTGTCTATTCAGAATCGTGGGAAAAGCATGATTTCTATTTGAAACAAACAAACAACAACAAAAAAGAAACAAAAAGAAACCTTTATTCTCATTTTATCCAGAATCGTGCAACTCTAACACAAATAAAAATAACACATGCACATTCCTCTTCCCCGCTGCTGCAATTTTTTAAAATGTTATGTATTTAGCCATATGTATCTTTGACAATTCATTCATAATTATTTTAAGCAATACGATTATATAAAATATATAATATTAAATTAAATTATATAAGTGGCCTATATAAAATTACAAAATAAACATTAATCGATTACTTTTTTACTTAAGTACATTAAAAATCAAGTTAAATTGAAAAGGAGCACTAAATACTTTCACTTGAGTAATATTTTATGATACGTATCTGTACTTTTACTCAAGTACTTGATTTGTGTACTTCGTCCACCACTGCTCGTCAGTCACATGACAGTACTCCAGCTTCTTTAGTAACCAGCTCAAATAAAGATGGCCGGGCACTGCTATTTCGTAAAACTGTGTCTAGACCGGACAAGGAGATTAGAACCCATTATCATCAGTGTGATTGTGATGCACATTGGATGTGGCATGACGCAACATAACACAACAAAACATCACTTCTATTATGAAGGACAAATGGACTTGCAATAGTCTGTTACATGACTCGATAATGGTCGCATCCAGTTCAAACGCAGTGCATCATCAATCTGTAGTTCAGATTCTGGTGTGCTGATATATGTGTGCAGCCCAACTTACCACTGCACTCACTGCAGGTGCAACTGTCAAAACCCACTAATTACATAGTACTTAACAATTAGGTAAATATCATACGCCTCAACGAGTAAAGTCATAACATAATGATACATTTTCAAATTATTAGTTAACGATTAATTTAAGCAGACAACTGGAAGTTGGCTTCAACCCATTGCGACAATTAACACATTAACTTACACTTTTAGTTAATAAAATAAGTTATTAAGGAATTAATACATTATGACACATTTAATTAATAACAATTCATGTATTACTTAATCTATTAATCATATAGAAATTTTATGATTTTTTTTAGTTGCTTTATTAGTTTTAGTTGTCTAAAAGAAGAAAGTCATATACACCTAGGATGGCTTGAGGGTCATTGCATTGTCAATATAAGATCTTGACCAAAAAATGATGCACCTCTCGATGGAAATAAATGTTGTGATGTTATTTCCATCAAGAGGTTCATCAATTATTGGTCAAGATCTTGTATTGACATTGCAAGAGTCAAGCACTCTGTAAAGTCTCCTCCAGCTTTACTAATTTATTAAAAAACACTGACAGACTTAACGGGATCCTGAAGATGGATCCTACCTGAGCAGGACTGTCCCGGTGAGCCGGGGGGTGTGAGGGGCGTCCCGCAGCTGGACGGGTCTCTGACTGAACCCTGCACAGGTGCGTCACTCTGAGCCACGAGCACTAAGGCTTCTGGGTAAACCATCCGTACTCCACCTGAACACACACAGACGGATGGATGTGAGGTCTCACACCAACCCCAACACACAATCACACCACTGTTGTTGTAAAGCACTGACCTACAATGACCTCGAATGCAGCGTAACCCTGAGGGTCAAAGGTCAGGTCGGCATCCGATCCTTTGTGTTTCAGCACCACGGGGTAGAAATGACTCCAGTCCTCCATGATTTTATGCACCGCAGGGTCGTTCATCTTAAAGGCTCGACCCGTCAGTGTCCCGCAAAGGCCGTACGGACTCAACACCACTGCAACACACACACAGGTGAGGGTCATTGGCACATTTATAATGCGGTTTGATTGAGCAATGCATGCAGTAGAGAAGCTGACGGGACGCACCCTTCAACGGGCGAATGCCGCTCCGGACCAGACGCATGTGATCCTCCGTGACGCGGTGCAGAGGCTGATGCTGCGACACCTCCACGCTGCAACACACGCTGCTCAAGCCATGCAGGAAGAACGAGAAGCAGCACGACAGGTGCTCACTGCACACACACAAAAACACTCTAAAGTTTGGCTAATTGCAGTATAAATTTACATGGAAGTAAGTGCCTGAAAACATTACTTAAGTAAACTATATTATTTCTATAATAAGTCTGCTCAAGTGTAGTTCTTCTTTCACACTCTCTCCTCTAACACTCATCTGTCGTGCGTCTGCTGTTACTCACACTTTCGCAATCAAACATGTTCAGAGTTTCTCTCCTGTAGTCACACAGATAAAGACGCTGTTGGACGCTCACCTGCTGCTGACGGGCTTCTCTTCCACCGTGTGCGGCTTGACAAACCACTTCCCAATGCGAACAAAATCTTTATCCATCAAACATCTGTAAATCAAACACACAAGTCAATCTGAGAGCAATTACAGTCACAGATGTAAAAATGAATTAAACAAGAAACAACAATGGAAGATACAGTCTCTAATCAGTCACTCATCTCAGCGCATACAGTATGAACTTATGCAGTCTAAACATGCACAGTATGAATGTGTGTGTACTCATACTCATATGCGTGTACAACCGTGCAATACAGTATGGACATGTACAGTATGAACGTGTGTACAGTATCAACGTGTGCATACAGTATGAACGTTCAGTATGAATGTGCGTACAGTATGAACATGTACAGTACGAACATGCATACAGTATGAATGCAGAATGCACATGTACAGAATGAATGTATAGGTACAGTATAAGCATGTACATTATGAACATGTGCAGTATGAATATGTACAGTATGAATGTGTGTACAATATGAGCATGTACATTATGAACATGTACATTATGAATGTGTGTACAGTATGAAAATGTACAGTACGAACGTGCATACAGTATGAATGTTCATAAGTATAAGCATGTACAATATGAATGTGAAACGTATGAACGTGCAGTATGAATGTGTGAACTTATACTCTTATAAGCATGTTCGGTACAACTGTGCATACAGTATGAACATGTGAAACATATGAACATGTATAGTATGAATGTGTGCATACAGTATGAACATGTACAGTATGAATGTGTGCATACAGTATGAACGTTCAGTATGAATGTGTATACAGTAAGAACAAGTACAGTATGACTGTATACAGTATGTGTACAGTATGAATGTGTGCACAGTATAAGCGTGTACAATATATGTGAAACTTATGAACGTACAGTATGAATGTGTGCATACAGTACGAATATATGAAGTATAAAAGAACAGTATGAATGTGTGAACTCATACTCATAAGCATGTACAGTACAACTGTGTGCATAGAATATGTGTACAGTATGGATGTGTGTACAGTATGAACATGTACAGTATGAACACATACCTCTCCAGCAGATTGTGAATTGCCTTGAATAGCAGCGTCCGACACTCATACGACAGGCCACATTCCCACAATCCCTCCTCCACCACTGTAAGACAATCCCACATTACAACAGTTAATCAACACTATCTGTACAGTTACACAATACACACACACACACACACACATATTATTTAGTGTGTGGAGTATTCATTAGCACTTTACATTTTTCCTAGAGAAATGTGCAGAACACAAATATCTGCTCGTGTTTGAAACTGGACAAACTAGAACAAAAGAACAGTTGCTGCAAAAAAAAGTATGTGAATGCTTCCAAACCAGAGGAAAGGCACATGACGGAGCCAATGACCATGCACTGACCAGTAGGTGGCGCTGTCACCCCACTGCACCTGTACACCACTGCCAATGACATGCACATCAGTGAATGACTGCAAAGATAAAGCCTCAGTTGACCAGGATGGTCTCGAGATGATCCACTTTTGCTGAAGTTCTGAGAAAAGTGTTGTGAACTTGATGGGAAAAATTGATTTGGCTGAGTGGAAACTGAAACCACAAAGTGAAGCTGCCAACTTCAGCAGCTCACCTTGAGGAGAAAGACAGACTGAGATTGAGACTGAAACTCTCTGATGGGCTGCACAGACTCAATGACAGGAGAACACATGCAAACCAGCCAAGCAGCTCATAGAAGCACATGCTGTGATCTTCAGCTTTGTTGATGTTTTACTGCAGAGTGAATGAAATATCCTTACTCGCCAGAATTCCCTCGTAACCATGGCAACACAGCCGGAGAACACACACACACACACACACACACACACACAGTCTGTGGCTCTTTATTGGTTTGAATGGAGACAGACACATGAGCAGCACAGACAGTCTGTACATGCAGCTCACACACGTGATGAGACGTGTCTCATTTGATGGCAGCGTTTGTATCACAGTGCCAATTCAAGCAGAAAATAGTTTCTCCATCCTGTCTGTTATGTATTTATTCTTCAAAGGCAGTGAATGTAGTTGTAATTGATCTGCTCAGCTGGAATGTGCAGCTCGTGCTTTTGTTCGAAGTCTCTTTCTGCATTGTGTTTCTTTTCATGGACATGACATGAAATACGGTATGTAACTTCATACAGGTCAGATCAGTTATACACACTAGTCTGATGTGAACACTGTAATGTTTGAGTTTGGTGACTTCTGAAACAGTGTGTATTGTGTTTACACATGGCACAAGGGCTCAGTTGAGTTTATTTAGTGCAGTGAGAGACTTGAAATGCTGTTGACAGAGCTTGTATTGAACTTCAGTACTTTCCCTTAAGTATGATCTCACATGGCCAGTAGATCAGGACTTTATGTTTATTTCTCTCTCTCTCTTCTCAACACAAATAAGTAGTGACTGAACTGGGTCGCTGCTGCATGAGCTGCTCTGCTTCATTCTGGCCACTAGTGGGGGTCGTGCAGCTGAAGCCAGTGTGCTTCCTATCCAGGGGCGCAAATTTCATCGGACAGTAGGGGGGGACAATAAACATAAAATTTCTCAAGAGCAATTTTTGAAGGGGACACAAATAATACAGCCACAATTTTACTTATAAAGGATATATGTAACGTAATTACACAGAAGAAAACCTTACTACTATTATTAGTGTAGCATGTAGACTGCCATTATGCTCAATGTTTCTCTTTGGTTCAATAAAAAAAAAAAAACCTTACTAAATTGACCAAAATATTCAAAATCATTTATTTATTGGAATATTTTTGAAGTTTTTTACAACCAAGTCACCAAAATACGATGAATATACTTTGAGCAAAACCCAACACACAACAGTAAATCTTCTAGCCTTATTACAGTTCACATATTCTTATCACACGGTTAATTGTTGTTGGTGTGGGTGACATAGTATCCAACAAACTATTGTAAACAAGCTACCAAACACGCTAGGTAACATTATAATTGCTATAATAGCGGACTCACGGAAAAAAAAAATCATGTTATCATCTTGCTTTTTTTGTTATGACTAATTACTCAGCGTCGTCAGCATTAAAGCAAAAATAACCACTTCATCCGATGTTTTTGAATAAAATTGCCTTAACAGCCTACTTACTAGAGCTCCTCTCAACTACCGTCTGTCTTCTCTCCCGCCGGCGCCGCCGGATTTCTACACGCACGAGTGTGACGTGCGCGGTGGACCAAACCACTGTGAGGCAAGGGAGGGGTGACTCAAAATGTTTCTAAACTTAAAACGCTGTTTGCGTTTGTATTGCTTTAATTGTTAAATGATATATTTTTAAAATAATTGTTTATTTACAATACTTAGAGTGGTATTTAATTATATTTTTTGGGGGGGACAGCACTCAGATAAGGGGGGTCATGTCCCCCCCGTCCCCCCTGCGATTTACGCCCCTGTTCCTATCCATCTGATGAATAAAGAGAACAATCTCAGGAGTCACAGCAGTGCTTGAATGTGGAGTAATTATCTAAAATGATCACTCAGTGTGTGTACGGTACACAAGTCACTCCTGAAATTGTGATGATTGACACAGTAGTTACCATAGCCACATTTCGGTTGTGAACAAGAAACACAGTGCCACAAGTTTAAAGGGATCATTCACCAAAAGCGAAGGGTTTTCATTCCAAACTTGTAAGACTTTCTTTCTTCTGTGGAACACAAAAGAAGTTATTTTGGAGAATGTTGGTAATCAATCCGTTTCGGTTCCCATTGACTTTCATTGTATGGACAAAAATATATAATGGAAGTCAATGGGAACTGAAACTCCTCTTGTTACCAACACACTTCAAAAAATCTTCTTGTGTTGCACAGAAGAAAGAAAGTCACTTTTGGGAGTACTATCCCTTTAACCTGTTTACTGGCCACTGTTTTTGGCCAAAGTAATATTAGTATGCTAATTTAGCACTAACCCACCACTGACAGTCGCTGTTTTGTGCTCATGAAGCCACTGCACTCTCAGGGCCCAATCATACACCCGGCACAATGCGACGCCAGGCGTGACGCAAGTGTTTTTTGCTAGTTATCATTTTCACGTTCTGCGCCATGTTGTTTAAATAGCAAATGCATTTGTGCCCATTTGTGCACCCATGGGCGTGCTGGTCTGAAAACGAGGTGTGTTCAGGTGCACTGTTGGCGTGTTGCTATTTTGAGGCAACTGAAATAGACTGCGCCATTGACTTTAGACCAGGTTTCAGTTGGTCAAAGGTGCAGTCTATTTCAGTTGCTTCAAAATAGCAACGCGAGATTCTCTGGAGTCTGATTGTTAATAATTATCAAAAAAAAGTTGAAATTTCAACTCGCGGTCCCTAAGGGCCGCCAAAACATTCGAAGTAGGTTGAGACACTTTTACTAAAATGGTTATAACTAGTGAACGAAATGAGATATTTTCACCAAACTCAGCACACCAATGTAAGAGCTCATTCTGCAGTCGCGTGAAAAAGAAAGCGACGACTGGCCACTTGGTGGTGCTATAACAGCAAAAAAAAATGTTCACTATTAGTCTGATTGACTTGAAAATTGGCATGCAGTGTCTTTGTTCGAGGTGCCATGATTGTGTATGATGACATTGACATATTTAAAAAAAAAACATGTACTCCATCGGCCAATGAATTTTGAGCAGGTATCAGAAAAGGTTAAAGGAGGCCAATCAGAAAAAAACTCACTGGGCCTGTTTGACTCACGGCCACAGAGGCCTATGAGAAAGCCGAAAGTAATTGGCCACCATGGGGTGCCTTCATTGTTTTTTATGTTCCGTAAAGGATTGTGTATCGAGCGATTTTTCGCACACACCCATGACATTCATACCTCATGGTAGAAATCCTCATTCTGAGAAACTTTGCCTCTAGAACCGCCGCTGTCCATCAAATCATTTGTTAAATATTAGAGATTATTTATAAAACAAACTAGTCCTAGGTTTTTGGCTCAACCTTGATAAAACAATTTATTTCTAATGCTAAATGGCCTGTATTAGCTGTAAATGGTCTTTTCTATCTATGATCGAGATGGTTACAAGCTTGCTAAATAAAACAATACCTTTTTACGCTTGTGCTTAAAGGCCTTATAGCACTTGAACCCCGATAATTGCTGCTCGCAGCTATATTTGATCCTGTATCTGTAATAATTCATAATAAAACAACAGACCTGTTCACATCATAGCCGCATTCGAGCACAACTGAAACACTGGATGGACCAATCAGACGCACATATCTCCACTTTATAACAGTGGATGAACAGAAGATGACACTCGTCGTCTAAAAAATGTGAACAGATTCAGCCTCTTTACCGCAGACACATGTTTCTGGAAGTTTTCCTGTGAAGAAAAATGACTGTCCACTGGTCTGGTGTGTGTGATTTAGCCTTTACCGCTCAACACTCATTCACTTCTTCCATTCAGGAGTACAAACAGGAAATGACTGTGGTCATGCCCAGACAAACCAGGACGTCCTGAGAAAAGTTCCCAGCATGGTCAGATGTCCCTTGCGTCAGATTATTACGCATCACAACAGCTGCAATAACCTGCTGTGCGTAAATACTGATCCTGACGTCAGCCACTGTCACTTAACATTACCACGACTCCAAAATATCAGAATACATCACAAAATAGCTGAAAAACAAAACAAAAATTGTTTTGTTTTTGTTTGATTACGCACCATTGCAGTGTTAATAAAGAGGACCTGAGACCAACTTAAGCTGACCCTGACTTCTCCTCATTTCAAAGACTTGTTACATCGGTGCCGAAACCCGGGAGGAAGGAGGGACGTGCTGTTGGAGAGCCCTCGCTGCTGAGGGGAATCCTGGTGCTGAGGGGGTCGGGCAGCATGAAGCAGTGGAGAACGTCAGTGGCTGCCCGAGGCGATGGTGCTGAAGCGATTGAGCGACAAGTTGGACGGAGAGCGCGCTGCCGTGCTCCTGGGTCGAGGTGGCTGCCGTCCGTGAGAGGACGGAGAAGTTGCCGCCGTTCGCCGGAGGTGAGGCCTGCTGCCATTCCGCCATTATGGGGAGGAGCAGGCAGGCCGAGGGAACAGGGAGCTTGCTGCCGGACCGTCGTAGTGTAGGAGGCACCGCGGATGGCAAGAGGCGGAGGAGTATCGAGCCATCCAATGAGCACCATTGCATGGCAACACAAGTGAGAGCCAAGCGGCAATGTGTCCAAGAACCGGACTAAGATTTTACTTTTTCTCTCTCCCTTCTCTCATCTCTGTCGCTCCTGATGCTTCCGTTTCCTTTTCTCTTGCCTCCTCTGTCCATACCCCCAGGTGCTGCGGCCGCCATGACGATCCCCCGTAGGAGGGAGTAGAGTGCAGCCCCCCCCCCGGCCTGCGAGAGGTGACGGGGGTATGTGCCACCTTCCGCCCTGAACAACTAACCTTGTTACAATAACGTTTTCATAACTTAGAACATATTTTGTTAGCTGGAAAGTCACTTAGAAAAGTAATAACCCTCTAAAGGTTGGATGATTTTAGGTGTCATTCATATTCCTCACACGGTGCAGAAACCGGTGCCCGGTTTGTTCTGATCAATATGAGCAGTAATAATACTGATGCTTGACACAGACACACAGCTCAGTATCAGTCACTAGCTGGTCTCTCAGTCGTCAGTCAGTTTGTATGTCAGTCATCTGTCTGTCTCTTGGCTGTCAGTTGGTCTGTCTATCGGTCTGTCCATCAGTCGTCAGTCAGTCTGTCTGTCTCTCAGTTTTCAGTCGATCTGTCAGTCTGTCTGTCAGTCATTTGTCTGTCATCTGTCAGTCAGTCTGTCAATCTGTCTGCCTGTCAGTCAGTCTGTGTCTCTCAGTCGTCAGTCGGTCTGTCTGTCATCAGTCTGTCTCTTGGCTGTCAGTTGGTCTGTCTATCGGTCCATCAGTTGTCAGTCAGTCTGTCAGTCTTCAGTCATCTGTCTGTCTCTCAGTTATCAGTCGATCTGTCTGTCAGCCAGTCTGTCTGTCTGTCAGTCTTCAGTCAGTTTGTCAGTATCTCAGTTATCAGTCGATCTGTCGATCTGTCTGTCTGTCTGTCAGTCATTTGTCGGTCATCTGTCAGTCTGTTTGTCAGTCTGTCTGTCTCTCATCATCAGTCGGTCTGTCAGTCATCTGTCAGTTTATATGTCAGTCTGTCTGTCTCTCATCAGTCTGTCTCGCGGCCATCAGTCGGTGTGTCTGTTAGTCTGTCTATCGCTCTTTCTATCTGTCGGTCATTTGTCTTGTCTGTCAGTCAATCTGTTGGATTCTGTCTGTCAGTTGACCTGTCTGTCAGTCATCAGTCGGTCTGTCTGTCAGTCTTACCTTGCAGCTCATGGTGGATAATATCCGTCAGGTTTGGTTCTTCACCCCACCAGAAGATCCAGAGCTCTTTGGCATCAGGTTTGACTTTGCGCCGCCACACACACAGCAGGTTTGCACGAACGCACTGCATGAAGCTGTGCAGAATGGGGTCATCCTGCGCCGGAGCGGATATCAGCGGCCCGAATTCGCCCAGACCACCACAACTGTAGCACCGCCATTTAATGCCCGTCAGCTCCGCCTGCAATGAATCAAAAGACATGCTCACAATTAATTAATCAAACAATTATTTTTCAAAGTTGTAAACAAAACAAAGATTTTCTTTGTAATTGTGAAATGCACCAATGATTTCTGACTGAAAACCATTTCTACAACTATTTAAGAGAGTGACAAATATTCTGTAAGCCGAATGTAGTTCAGATGCACACAAACATTTACAGTTTTTTACAATCACTAGGAATCATTTCTCAAAACTTAGGTCATACTAAAATATATAATGAAGTCGTAAATAACATAGTTTCTCTAATGAAACAATCAACCCAGATTCATAACACTTGTATCTGTGCTGCATGTTTCATGAGCCATTTATCATTTACTAACCCTGTAATTAAAAGTGTTTGATAAGTAATTGATGAACGATGAAGAGCAGCTGATAACGCTGCATTATGAGCATGTAATTCTCCCTTTATCACTGCAGATTTATAGTTACAGTATCTTGATATTGGGTCATAATTAAGCCTTTCTTTTTTAACATCAGTGTCTGAAACAGCTCATGTGCACATTCATTTTCTGAGGAGAGTCTTGATAATAAATGCTAAATTATAATCTCTCTAACCACCAACACAACATTGTCAATGGAACAATCTTGCAGTGCCACATATACACTATAAGCGCAACAGTGAGCATTCAGTGTTTCTTTCAACACATACTGGAGCTGATTCGATGTGTAGTTATGCTGATTTTGACTACATTTTCAGGTTTCAAAGGCAGGTGGTTGCGAGGGTGTAGGAGTCATTAACAACATACTGTGGGTTTTTTCAGCTGTTTTCTGTTCCAGCAGGTGAAAATCGTGCATCTGATCGATCAGTAAAGCAGCAGCTCACTCTCTTTAAAAACACATTTTGAAGTTTGAAGCACAAATGCTGCAGGACAGTGACGGTTCTACATTGAAATACACCCTGGGCGAGACCCCTTTCGAGCACCCCGTGTGACTGACTTTAGCCTATTATTAATTATATTACTGGGCTGCGTTCCAGTTCGGTTTTAGACACGCTCTCGCGAACTGCCCTACACACTTCCCCTCGGGGGAATCCCTGCCGCCATTTTGAAGTGCGTTCCACTTCGTGACCGAGGGAGCGAGTCTACTTCATACACTTCAGGCAGCTCCATAACCCACAATGCAACACGATTGTGACGTCACCGCATATCGCGTTTATTTTACCCCACCACAAACAACTCTATGATATATTAATTATTTTTTAAACATTTTAAACACACATATATACATATAGAATGCAGTATTAAACAATTTTGTAAGGGGAAAAATAAATAATAAACAGCTCCATTGCGGATTCCAAGTGATCAAGGACTTAGGACGTTCCAGTTCAGCCCATACAAAGTTTCCGCCAGAAGTGGGCACTCGTGCAACGTAAGTAATGATGTACATCCGAGTCAACGAGACCGAGTGAAGTTAGCGAGGGAAGGGCATTTAAAAACCGTACTGGGGCTGCGTTCCAGTTCGGTTTTTAAATGACCTTCCCTCGCTAACACGCCCTGTACGTTCCATTTGAGAGAGACCCAGAGGTGAAATGTCGCTCGCGCCTCTCGCCCCACCCCCTTTTACACTTCTCTCACAACACAGCTTCTGTGCATGGTACATTTTCTGCAAGCAGGGGCGCCGGCAGCTGCAGGGAGCGCCAATTTGCCAATTCAACACACAGTGAAATTATATAAATGATGAAAAACCGCCTCGCGACGCAGAGGATTTTTTTTTTATCTGCTCGTGCTGCCGCCCCCAATGTGTCACGAAAAAATGACGCCCCGGGCGGCTGCCCGGTTCGCCCGTGCCTAAAACCGCTACTGCTGCAGGATGATGCACACACACGCTCAACTTTAAAGCCAGCATGAAATCAAAAAATGACAATTACGTTTTTATGGCATATTGCAGTGTTTATTCTAAATGATTTATCGGTGCACATCATCATTGTTTTAAATTCATGTTCCTCGAAATCTTGAATCACAGTATCTCTCAGCGACATCTCTGATGACGAGGGCGGGGCAACCTGTCACTCACATGAGATCCACCAATAGCAAACCACAACCATCCAATCAATTCCCCACTGACAAAATCAAGCCCCGCCTGTCTCAGAAGCCACGGATATATGTTTCAACGGGGAAGAAAAGAGCAGCGCAAATCCTGTTTCATGCTGACTTGAATACTTAGTGCTGGAGGTTTGATCACATCATTATCAGCACTAGCGAGGATTGACTTAGCAAACAGCTGTAATATGAGTTTGAGAGACATGCAGCGATCAGAGACAGTGGTGTGAGAAATCCTGTCAATCAGTGTTTGACATCTTTATGCTGATATTTGTTTGAAGGATCAGATCTGACAGGCTGGAAAGACTCTGAACTGTCTTGGAGGAAATCAAACTGAATGAAGACCGAATGTTATCTGAAAGGAAGGAAATAAGTGAGAAGTTTTATGAGCAGCGGAAAAAAGACATGTGGCTGCATCACTGACTAAGCAGATTTTTGAGCTGATATCTGAAGAACATGAAAGTGAAATTCTCAGCACAGCAAATATGCATGTGGTTACTTATCACTAGTACATTCACCTAGAGCTTAACTTGATGAATTTCGCAACTTTAACTATTATTTTCCTGTTTATTACTGTGAAGCTGCTTTCAAACAATCTGTATTGTATAAAGCACTATATAAATAAAGCTGACCGGACTTGACTAAGTACATCACAGACTAAAAGAGATGCATATAAACTGTTATTTAGGGAGCCCCACACATAAAGAAAAAAACAAGATATCATGATCATGAACTATGAATTCAGTCCCATGATATTTTCTGGGCTCTGTAGATATTCAGTGTTTGATATAAGAAAGCAGTAAAGAGGGGATGACAAAAGGAGGCCTGTAGGCCGTCACAAAACAAACTGTAGGCCTATGTGAAACATCAAACATCTTCTGATGGACACCGGAGACTCGACAGCATCTGCTTGCTGCAAAAGCTGGCCGAGACGTTTTTATTGTCTTCTTGAATTATCACAGTAATAAAAGCACCTCCATTGCATCCACACAGGACATTAATAACACCAGCTCCAGCCGTGGGATTGAAAATGATTGGACAATCCGACCACAGAGAACTGAGACTTTCAGTGAACCATCTGGAATTCCAGTGCTTCTCAAACAGGGGTCCAGGGCCCACTAAGGGGCCTCAAGGTGACTGTGAACGACAGGCAATATGCATTTAAACTGGATGAATGTAAAAGGATAATGTGAAGATATGCGACTTCTCCGGTTTCCCTTTTTTGACGTTACTTTAATCCCTCACTATGGCAACACCATTCAAGATATCCAATATCCATTCACAATTTAGCATCCTCAGTGTATTATCATCATGTTAAAAAAGTTTTGCGTGAATCATATAAACTAGCTAGGAGTAGTAGTTTAAAATTTTTCAAAAAGTCCACATTCAAACCAAAATAGCTGACTTCCTGTTGGTCAGAGCTAATGACTGTAAATTAGAAAGTTGTCTGGCTTGATGAGAATAATACATGTACCAATTTTGGTGACCGTAGGTAAAACTAACCCCCCAACTTTTGTCAAAAGGTGGCGCTACTGAGCCCCTCCACCATGCCCATTTCTAAGGCTTTGCCCACGTCTACTGGCCAACAACTTTGATGTGGTTGTTGAGTTTCAAGCAATTTGAAGCATGTTAAGAGCCTCAAAAACACCCAAGAATGTTATTGAAAATACCCAAGAATGAAGTCTGATGTGTTGCCATGGCAACAGTATTTAAGATATAAAGAATCATTTCACAGGTGTACATCTGCCCTGTTTTGACATTATACTGATGAAGTTTGAAGCAAATTGGGTAAAAAATAAGACGGTGATCTCAAAGCATTTTGAAAGTGACACACTTCCTGCAGCCAGTTGGTGGTGCTATGACTTTGACTCACAATAGTCACATCCATGTGATCAGCCTCCTACATCGAACACACAGCTGAAGTTTCATCAAAATCAGGCAATGTATTCGGAAGTTATTACACACTTCCTGTGTCCCTTGTCTCGCCATAAAAAAGGTGCAATATGTAAGATTTTTGCAGTAAAATATCCAAAAACCACTAGGCCATATTTTGTTCACTTGCATACTTACAATATCCCAAATGTTTAAAACTATTTGTAAATCGTAAGAAAACTGCAATTTTAATCAAGGCTCCGGGACGTGTGAGGAGTCGCCAGACAATTGTGTCATACCCGCGTTACCCTCGGTTTCCGTTTTTTTTTTTTGTAGAAACCATGGAAACACCAAAGACGCTTTAATATATTACATGTTTTAATAGACAAGAGAACAACTGTTTTGATATATTTAGACAGAAAACTAATTATTGTTATATAGCTCAACACGTTTAGTCTTATTGTTTAAATGTAATTTTCTTGATTTTTTTTTGTTTTTTTTGCGAGTACCATGCTTTACCATGCCTCAGAGAAAACACTATTTTGTGAAGTAGCTAACATAGCATAATCAGATGCAGCTTTATTTTTTGTAATACAGCATTTTCTCCATCATACAATACATATTAAAATTAATTGCATGCCATTTATCAACACAAGCCATCCAGTATTTATTAATATGATATTAAAATCGATCTATCTTACTGCAGTGTGTAACAGTGGCTCACAGCAGCCACTGAGCGAACGCACGTTAAAACATTTTAACGTTAAAATATTTAACACACTCAACTGTATGTATTATGATAAACAGAGCTGCGTTACCTCATACTCCGGAAAAGCGGAAGCAGCGCCGGCGACTGTGTCATAATAAAAGTCTGTGTGTTGCGCAATCGCTCCAGTGGCCTCGTTCAGCTCCACAACACTCATTCCTGCTCTTCATACTACATTAACGTTAATAATCGCATCCATGAACATGATTTCTTCCCGAGTCCTATGCCAATTCTTTTCCATCGGCCATTGAGGTGAAGAGCACATGTCCCAAGATTCCACACTCAAACTTGCCGTCATCAAGCTACGCCTTTGTTTTGAATAGACCTCTAGCGGACAGAAAATATTACATATTGCACCTTTAATTTCAAAGCCACAATCAAACCGTTCAAGATATAAAAAATCCGCTTGCAATTTAGCATCCACAATGTCTTGACTTCACGCTGACCAAATTTGGTGATGATTGGATGAATTCCCTAGGAGGAGTATATCAAATTCCAGAGCATGCTTTTTCCAAACAACCCTAAATAGCCAATTTCCTGTTGGGTGGAGCTAATGACAGTTGTTCAGCCGATGAGATCTATATGTGTACCGATTTTCATATATATACATGCTAGTATGTAACCATAATTTCAGATTGCGTTCAAAGGGGCGCCGCACACCTGTGAAGCAGGAGAGTTTTTTAACACGTTAAGGGCCCCAAAAGCCCCCAAAACCCTGACAAAAAAGAATAATATTTAAGAAGAATCCTAAGGATTCTTGGGCCCTAATAAGACAAAAAAAAACTGTAAACAGGTGCTTTGATTTTGCAACCACCTCTAGAAGACTCTACAGCCGCTTGGTCGCAGCGATCGGCCCGGGCCCGGGCCCGGACGAACCTGCCAATCAGGTGAGAGCTTTACACTGCATAGCGCCGCATCAAGCACCGACTTCTCACCTGTCAAGGGCCGTCGCAGCGGGGAACGCGCACGACTGATGTTATGAACAATGAACAAAGAGCCGCTTCGCTGGCAAACAAAGGCCACGAGGCAGATTCGCTTCAAAACGGCGAACCGGCATCCCTGCTTACGCTGAATTATTAACAGGCAGATAAATAAACCAAAGCTTGTCTCCTGTGTAACTTAATTAACTCTGACAGGCACAGAGAGATGGGAGAGGGAAAGAAGGGAAGTCAAAACAGTTGCTAGGCAACATACAACATCTGTAGGACTTCAGCAACTTATTCCATTTTCAGGATTCTGTCTCCAGGGTTACAGCAGAGCGCTGCGGCTGCCAGTCGTTTGAGGGGCTTTTCTATTGACTGCACATGACAAAAGGGATGTAATTTGCACCAGCTCAGAGTTTCACACGCTCGGCAGACTTATCTTCACCGGAAAATGCCAACAGAATCTTGATATGTGGACATACAGCTGACGGCACGTCAGTCCCGCGGTTTTATCTACTCATAACTACCCATCTGACAATCAGACCCTCAGTCAGCAAACATTTCTTTTTCTGTGCACATCTTTACATTTTTTGTTCCAGAGCTTCACGATTCTGAATAAATTGGGATTAAACAATTGTTGTTTTGTTTAAAATAGAAGCCACAATTCTGAACATACAACTACACAAAACAACATATCATTTAGCTACTAGAGATTTTGACAAAATGTTAATTGCTGCAGACTATTTAAAAAATATATTTTTTTAAATCAGTTTGAATGAATGATTCAATGACTCACTTATAAAGACTTTACTTGTTTTATTACTGGTTTTTGAACGAATCTCTTGAATGAATGATTCAATGACAAATATATTTTAACATTCACTTGTGTGTATCAATGGTGTAACAATGTAATTAAATTTTTTTTTTTGAAGCATCAATTTTCTAAAGGTGCTTTACAGTATTTTGATCGCTACCATAGACATCAGTGTTTATATCCGAACAATAAACTTTTATCCCAGTACTTCTGTGATAATATGAATTATTGTAAGATAGAAATTATGATACTGTGTGGTTGTTTGTGAAGCTGTTTCATACGATACATGACAACTGCTCTCTCTGGCTCAGAACGCAGATCTGAATGTTTGCTGTGATTTTGTCAAAGGTTTAATAGACAGAGGCGAATCACTGTCATTTAGGAATAAAATCGCGTGGGTGTTTGAATCAAGATCGCCATCATTTAATGATGAGCTTTTGATATATAAGAGGTCATCGTACTATAAGAATATCCTGTAAGTTTCAGAACTGAAATCTTCCTTGCTAGCGAACGACTGATCCTGGAATGTGCCTATATATGTCATAGATACAGTGTTAATTTTGACAGCAAATTCTGATTTAGTTTTAGTCATAGTCTTTTGACTAAAATGCCATTTAGTTTTAGTCATATTTTAGTCATCAGAAATTGTTTTAGTTTTATTCTGAAATCTAATTTAGCTAAATTGTAATGCATTAAGTAAGCATTTCTCTAACAATACACAGATACAATACACTGATATACATCTGATATTCTCCAAACTGTTTTTGTTCACTGAAGGCAACCAACTGTACTTTACTCGCCAAAGCAGACGGTTTTTGACCGTTCAAGTGCAAAAAGACACGAAAGGGAGCTCAATTCAGTAATTATCATTGAGGTGTTATTATAGTTTTTGTTTAAAATTTTGATTAGATTTGATTTTTAGTTTTTCTGCTTTCATTGTAATTTTAGTTAAAAGTTTTAGCATTTTTTTGTGTTTATGTCTTTAATTTTTGCTTTTAAAGGTCTATAAAGTTTTTTATTTGTTTTAGTTATTTTAGTATATCAGGTTAAAGGATTAGTTCACTTTCAAATAAAATTTTCCTGATAATTTACTCACCCCCAAAAACAATCGAAAGCGAAAGGATCGGCCATTTTTCAAAAAAATGTAAATGCTTTATATAAACAAATGATCACCTTCCAAGTGGTTTCGCCAAAACTGCACTTTCATATTATTCAAAATGCTTACGCTGTATGTCCTACGCCTTCCCTATTCAACTTACGGAATGAACGCAGTGCCGGTTCCATTTTTTCCGTAAGTAGAATAGGAAAGCTTTGTTTATATAAAGCATGTACATTTACATTTTTTCCGAAAATGTCCGATCCTTTCGCTAGATAAGACGCTTATTCCTCGTCTGGTATCATTTAAAGCCCTTTGAAGCTGCACTGAAACTGTAATTTTGACCTGTTTGGAGACCATTGAAGTCCATTATAAGGAGAATAATCCTGAAATGTTTTCATCAAAAACCTTAATTTCTTTTCGACTGAAGAAAGAAAGGCATGGACATCTTGAATGACATGGGGGTGAATTATCAGTAAAATTTTATTTGAAAGTGAACTAATCCTTTAAGCTAAAGCTTGGAAACTAGATGAAGTTTACATTTTTCATTTCAGTTAACGTTTATTTCAAGTAATTATTTCAAGATTTTTTATGGTTTTAAGTTTAGTTCACTATAATAACACTATAATACCTGTAAAATATATAGAATAATGTGTCAAATAATGTTCTTAGATACAGTAGTTTACTATGAATTAAATAGAAATTAAATACAATTTATTGTGTAAGAAAAATAACAATAATGACCAGGAAAAAAATAATAATTATAAACCATCCCAAAATACACTTAGACTCTTATTCTGAAATGTCTGCACTCTGCAGTGTAGCAGGCTGCTCAAGTTCAGATGAGGGAGATAAAATATGCATTCTTACAACCGTCTAAAACATACTTCCATATAAAAATCATGTAGTAAACATTGTCATAATTCATCATTAGCAATTGCTTGGCATAAATGTGTGCTATTCATTAATTGCAAAGCAGTCTGAAGTGCTGCTGGCGGGCCTGTAGAGCATGCAACAGCACCGTGTTTACCGCGGTTAGATCAGCACGTTACACTTCAAATGTGCCCATCTTCCACACAGGACAGCAGTCCTGACTGGATATCTTCCCAATTCGTCCCTCTCTGTCATTTTTTTGTCTCGTTTTTATTCATTGATGAGATTTTAGTCATAGTTTTAGTCATTCAAAATGCATTTTTATTTAGTCATTGTCTCATTTTCATCCATGAAAAAATATAGATAGGTGCATAGATAGGTGAAACTCTGCCTCTGCAGAAGTAATCAACACCTACTTCATCATTGCAATGTTAGCCCCGCCCACTGCCACGTTAGCCCCGCCCACTCATTGAGTCGAGTAAAGTTACCTGTGGATGAAACAAAAACGCTGTTTTCTCAGGTCACAGTGGCCTTATAATCCACAACTGAACGCGTGTGTCGTCACACTATCGCTGCTCATAGGAGCTTCATAAGGTGCTCGTCATACACATGATCCACTGCGTGCAAACTGAGCAGCAGCTGAAGAAACTGAGGTCAACATCTGATGTAAGAGAAGCTCCAGTGTCTCATCTAATGTTCAAAAGGTTTAGTGACAGAAAGAAGCTTACAGAGCACCAGTGAAATCAGCAGGTCTCCTGTGATCTGAGAGGACTGAGCGCTCTCCACGGCACCCTGGACAGGTCACAACCTGCCACTGCATTTCGTCTAAAATCTTTTATCTCTCATTTGCTTGCCCAATGGGTGTGGCATTGATTCAGAAAGTACAGCCTGATTTGAACGCACTTATACTGGAGAATGCTGGACTACAGTTGCACTTGCTCATTTACCATCTCAGTCAATGCAATGAGCGTCACACAGTGGCTTCTCTTCCAAACGGCTTCAGCTGAGGATAACTAGATAAAGACATGCTGTTATTGATTCAGTTCAGGCCGTCCCTGTAGATGAAGTCATTGCATTTAGGACACAACAGACGGCTGCATTCAGCAGCGCTGCTGGAAACATCGATGTAACCTTGAAGCAGAGCAGACGCCTGCAGAACCGCCGCCATCCTCCACGTCCTGCCAGTCGGCCTGTGTTTCTGCCAATTCTTCTTTGCTATTCCCTCGTGTGGCTCCGCGCGCAGGAACACCAGAGGGCTAAGAATAGCACACAGCTGGCACTGCAAGCCTTACATATTTCACACTCAAAACACCAGCGCTCCCGAATATCAGCCTGCTGCTGCAGACGCACCACTGATGAAGCTCAATGAAGCTGATCATCAGGATGATGCATTCAAGCTTTCATGAAACCTAGAGCTGCTTCTCACATTAGGAGGCCTTTCGCTTGATCTGTGCTGGGAGGAGTCAATCACTTCACTACTGATAGTGAGAAGCTGAAGTGTTAAAATTGGCATGAATGATTCCTCAGATCACGAGTGTTGTTGAGGAGAGCGAGCTGCTCAGAGATCAGATGCACCATTTTCACCTGCTGGACCAGAAAACCGCAGACACACACAGACTGTTTACATGCACCCTCTTAATGCGATTATAATGAGATTTAGCCAATATTGCAATTGAACTTCATGTAAGCAAACACAAAATTGATGCGATTAAGCTTATAATCATAGCAACCATAATTGTAGCAAATATGTAGCATATGCAACGAACAGGCATGTAAACACTTAAATTATATCCATTCAGAAGGCATCACATTAAGGGGTGCTGAACAATGTGAAAAAAAAATTTTTTATTTTACTATGTAAACAGAGAAAAACTAGAAGCTCAGAGGAAAAAGCAAACACTGACTACAACATAAACAGTATTAAAGGGCACCTATTATGCACCTTTCACAAGATGTAATGGGGATGTCCCCAGAATGTGTCTGTGAAGTTTCAGCTCAAAATCCCCCACAGATCATTTATTGTAGCTTGTCAAATTTGCCCCTATTTGAGTGTGAGCAAAAACACGCCGTTTTTGTGTGTGTCCCTTTAAATGCAAATGAGCTGCCACTTTCCAGAAGAGGGCGGAGCTTTAACAGCTCAAAAACAACAAAGCTGACAAAAGTGTTCAGCCTTACATTGTTCAAACCGGAGTCGACACTGATGGAGAGACTCAGGAAGAAGTTACAACTTTTAGACGTTTCTGAATGATTAGTGGATAAATTTATGTAGTTGCTGTGGAGTTGATTCAACTCATCCACTAGCATGTGCCGTCATGTTCATCTTTTGTGTTGAATTGACCCTCGTTTGTGAAGCAGTCCGGCGTAAAATAACGGCATGACAACAACACTCTACTACAACAACTCTTCCTCTTCTCTAAAGCAGCCCAACATGGCCCCGCCCCCTTTGTTGTGTGTTCTCAGGGGCGGGGTTTATGTAAATTGTAGGGTTTGTGATGTCACTAACCTGGGAAGAAGCTTGTTGTAGTCCCTACCAGCCGTTTGTTGTAGTCCTTAAACAGTGAATCTCTCTCTTTGCATTGAACTTTGAGCGACTTTGCAGATGTTGTTTATGCTCAAACAGCAACATTACACACTAACTAAAGTTAAAAAAGTGAAATCATAATCAACCACCCCTTTAATATTTGGTCGGTTCTCTTTTGTTTTTGCACATGTTCATAATTTCTTTGTATGACAGTCTGGTAAAATATTATGTCACACAATTTGTCATGTTTCATTGCGTTATCACAAATAAAACAATTGACAAGCACAACTACGCAATATGATAAAATCTTTAACACATTTTTAACAATATTTGAATAAATGAAGATGGCTGGATGTCACTTTTGGGCACTTAAAACTGTATTAAGAAACACAACTCAACCAGATAACCAGAATATTATCAGGAAAATTAAAATTGCATGTAAATGGTTTTAAAAAAGTTTGATTGTGTCATGTAAACATATTACTGCGATTTATTCCTGATCACTGGAAATAATCACACAATGGAGGAGGAACCCGAGCCATAGAGGAAAACACACAGTGATGGTGAGTTTACGCTGGCAGGCAGAAAATGTCAAATCTATCATGCCTGTGGAAACTGTAGCTCATGTTCAGGGCAGCAGGCGCGGTGAGTTTAAAGAAGTCTATAAAGTCACTGCTGGACTCTCATCTCGCACAGATACAGGGCGTCAGTATCAGCTGGATCGCTCTGTTCTCCACATATCGTCACATCTCATGATCACACTGATGTTATGAGCCAGAAACTGCTCTGTGTGTGGAAGAGTTTAAGGAGGCGTGTCAGATGTGCAAAGAGAGAGAGAGAGGCTGAAACTGGACTTGAGCTGGAGCTCAGGAAATGCACATCACACACACACACTCACACACACACACACACACACACCACACACAAAATACTTTCCTAAAATGAAAACAGATTCCTCCGCTCCCCGCATCACCTCTCTCTCTCTCTCTCTCTCTCTGCAGCTGGACATGTTTTTTTGTTTTTTGAGCTCAAACCTTTTTTTTTTTTAGACACTGCTGTCTTGTTTTCCTATCGGTGGCAAGAGTTTCCATGTGCACTGCTTTATGTTAGTCTTCTGTGAAAGTGTGTTTCTGGGAATGTTTCACTGGTTTCAGTAACAGAACATTTCAACAGGCTGCAGGAAACAACACAAACACACACTCTCTGTGACTCAAACATCAGCATCACGTCATGCCTTTGGTTCACTATGAGCCAATGAAAACGGTGTGCAATGGTGTGCATTTTCACCAAATACGGTCTAACTTTTTCAGAGTTTCATGTTCGGATAACAGAAACAATTTGCATTTTAAAGTTTCCTGAAAAAAAAAAAATCAATGAGACAAATTACTAATTTTCATAATGGTACATTATTTAATGACTAAATTCCGATTTGAACACACTTCTACATTTTTGATCAGGAAATATTCATGTGTCCCTCCCTCTCATAGCCTCTCTTTCATAGTAGATAGATCCATCATTTTGAGTTAAATGTGTTCAAAAGTCTGAAATGTCACTACCAAACACCTGTTTTTCTGCAATTAAAGGGATAGTTCACCCAAAAATGAAAATTTGATGTTTATCTGCTTACCCCCAGTGCATCCAAGATGTAGGCGACTTTTTTTCTTCAGTCGAACGCAAATTATGATTTTTAACTACAACCGCTGCCGTCTGTCAGTCAAATAATAGCAGTAGATGGGAACTTCAACTATAACAGTAAATAAAACTTGCATAGACAAATCAAAATTAAAACCTGCGGCTCGTGACGACACATTAATGTCCCAAGAGACGAAACGATCGGTTTGTGCGAGAAACCGAACAGTATTTATATAATTTTTACCTCTAATACACCACTATGTCCAACTTCATTCAGCTTCCGGTTAGTGAGGTCTGATCGCGCTCTGACAACGGCAGTGATGTCTCGCGCTCATTGAAGTATATGGGCGAGACATCACTTCCGTCATCACAACGCGTTTTTTGACCTCACTAACAGGAAGCTGAACGAAGTTGGACATAGTGGTGTATTAGAGGTAAAAAATGATATAAATACTGTTCGGTTTCTCGCACAAACCGATCGTTTCGTGTCTTAGGACATCAATGTGCCGTCACGAGCCGCAGGGTTTAATTTGGATTTGTCTATGGAAGTTTTTTCGACTCTTATTGTTCAAGTTCCCAATCACTGCTATTATTTGACTGACAGACGGCAGCGGTTGTAGTTAAAAATCATAATTTGCGTTCGACTGAAGAAAAAAAAGTCATCTACATCTTGGATGCCCTGGGGGTAAGCAGATAAACATCAAATTTTTATTTTTGGGTGAACTATCCCTTTAAGCACACTTTTTTTGGGTGTTATTTCATAAACTGTAGTTTTTATCTGTGTACAACAGTTCAGAACTGTGCTAGCTAACCATGTGCTGACCATCATCTCTGAGCGGCTCAAAACTATCTAAAATTGTCACTACCGAAACATATGGTGAAGTTTCAGTAGTGACATCATTGTTTTTTGGGGGTTATTTGATAAAATTTAGTTTATTTTATGTGTACAGCTGTTCAGAACTGTGCTAACTAACCATGTGCTGATTATCATCTTTAAGTTAGGCTCAAAAATATATAAAATTGTCACTACCGAAACAGTCACAACCGAAACGGCATCATTGTTTTTTGGGGGTTATTCAATAAAATTTAGTTGTTATGTGTGTACAACTGTTCAGAACTGTGCTAACTAACCATGTGCTGATTATCATCTTTGAGCGGCTCAGAAGTATCTAAATTCGTCACTACCGAAATAGTCACTACTGAAACACGTGGTGAAGTTTCGGTAGTGACATCATTGTTTTTCGAGTGTTATTTGATAAAATTTAGTTTGTTTTCTGTGTACAACTGTTCAGAATTGTGCTAACTAACCATGTGCTGATTATCATCTTTAAGTTAGGCTCAAAAATATATAAAATTGTCACCACTGAAACAGTCAAATGCCGAAACGGCATTATTGTTTTTTGGGGGTTATTCAATAAAATGTAGTTGTTTGTTATGTGTGTACAACTGTTCAAAACTGTGCTAACTAACCATGTGCTGATTATCATCTTTGAGCGGCTCAAAAGTACCTAAAATCATCACTTACCGAAACAGTCACTACCGAAACATGGGATGATTTGTCAAAAATAAAGTATATTGAATTATCAACGAAAATGTTATTATAGTGTTTGGTTCAATGTTTATTCAAACTAATGAATCCTTCACTTTGAAATCAGTATAATAAACTTTATGCCTTTTACAAAGAAAGATTGGATTGAAAATACAACAAATCTTATATATTACACTTGAAATATTGTTAAAATTGTAATAGTTATTGATTTACCTTTTTTAAAATAGCAAAAAATATATTTACAAGGTAGATGTAAACAAAATCTTAATAGGTCAATGTAACCCTTCTTATTATAAATTATTTATTATTCTGTTTCGGTAGTGACAAATTTGGGGAGAGGAAAAATAATCAAACTTTCTGAAAATACAATATGATAATCAACTGCAGAATTACTAGAAATGTGTACTTTGGATAATATACAATTTGCATACATAAAAAATTTGTGGGGAAAAAAGACGTTTCCAATGGCCCTTATGTTATAAATATACCAGTCAGTCTTGAGTTGTCACGAGTAACATCATCATTTCTTGTTAAAGAATTGACCTATCACCTCACAAGCAGACACAGCATTCAATATTGACATGAGACTGAGATTTAATAAGATCAAAGGGTCTGTACCAGAGAGAAGAGGTTGGAATGACAGTCTTCTAAACTCGCCCCGTTCGCCACCCAGTTCGCTGCTGTAGTCATAATCATCCGGAGCCGAACATGCCGATTACAGCCGATCAAAGCCGAACATCCCGATTAATCGCCGAATCCATACCGAAACATCAGATCAAATAAATCAATGCAAACGCGTGTATGTGAATCTTCTGCTTTATAGTTTCTCATCGGTTAAATCCTTAATCGGTCCGACCGAATCAAGTGTTTTTAATCCATGACAGATAAAGCATCCAAAAATCATATAATCCACAACGACTCCATATACAGACGCTCGTGAAGTTTCGGATCATCCGGTTGACAGTGAAATAAAGAATCGGCCAGATCTCACACACACGCGCATGATCACAGGCTGCTTTCACTTTAACAACACACTCACACACACACACTTATACTCACATACACACACACACTGAAACACAGCGTTAAAATCCTTCAGATTTCCTCCTCACAGACTGTAGTGAGCAGTGAACACATCTTCCTCCTTCCTCTGAGAGACCATGACGAAACAACGACACAAGCACAAACAGCGATGCCAGTCACACCTTGTAGAGATCATTCAGCAGTAATCATCAACACAAACACGCAGTGATGTTGAAATGACTCCAGTCTGAGCGCGCATTGTTCACGCGTGTCTCATACAGTAGTGCTGAGCGCGCTCCCGCGTGCGTGCGTGTGTGTGTGTGCGTGTGTGTGGTCACGTGATCAGGGATTACAGCAGCGCTGGAGAATCCGCGGTAATGGTGCTGTTCGGCCTCTAGGTGCGCCGCAGATCAACAGCGTCTGTCTTTTCATTTGTTCCCCTGTCCTGACACACTTAAGATCTCAGTGTTGGCTTCTCTGTGGCTCAAAGGGTTAAATGTCTTGTTCATTTGCTGCTGAGTTGGGATGATTAATGATTCTATTTTTTCCCTGTGTAGGATCATTAAAGCAGTATAAACAATCAAAACTATCTTAGAAATATCAATACAACTAAGGAACATATAAAATTCAGCAAAACTTAGACACTAGCCATTTTGTCCCAAAAGTGTAATTCAGTGTTGTGGAGTAGTTTTTACACACAATGTAAAGTTGTAGCAAATTAGCTCAAAAGGGAAATATGAATAATTAATCATAACTCATTATAATTAATTATACATATTTGGATCAGTTAAAGGTGCAATATGTAAGAATTTTGCAGTAAAATATCCAAAATCCACTAGGCCAGTGTTATATATTTTCTTCACTTGAGTACTTACAATACCCCAAATGCTTGCAACTATTTGTAAATCATGAGAAAATTGCAATTTTATCCAAGGCTCCGGGACGTGTGAGGACAATTGTGTCATACCCGCATTACCCTCGGTTTTTATTTTGTAGAAACTATGGAAACACCAAAGATACTTTAATATATTTACATGTTTTAATAGACAAGGGAACAACTGTTTTGATATATTTATAGACAGAAAACTAATTATTGTTATATAGCTCAACACGTTTATTCTTATTGTTTAAATCTAATTTTCTTGATTTTTTTGTAAAACCGTACCATAACAGAGGAATGGAGCTATGAAAAGAGTAATTTAAAGGTGCAATATGTGATATTTCCTGTCCGCTAGAGGCCTATTCAAAACAAAGGCGTAGCTTGATGACGCCAAGTTTGAGCGTGGAATCTTGGGACATGTGCTCTTCATCACAACAGTGAGTGGAAACAATCGGATTAGGACTTGGGAAGAAATCATGTTCATGGATGTGATTATTAACGTTACTGTAGTATGAAGCAGAGCAGGAGCGAGTGTTGTGGAGCTGAACGAGGAGCTGGAGCGATTGATCAACACACGCCTCACGAGCAGCGGGACTTTTATTATGACACAGTCGCCGGCGCCGCGTCCGCTTTTCCGGTCATGAGTATGAGGTAACGCAGCTCTGTTTATCATATTAGATACATTTGAGTGTGTTGAAAATGATGTTATAACGTTACTCTGTGCGTTCACTCGGCGGCTGCTGTGAGACACTGTTACACACTGCAGTAAGATAGATCAATTTTACAATATCATTAATAAATGCTGGATGGCTTGTGTTGATAAATGGCATGTAATTAATTTTAAAATGCATTTTATGCTGTATTACTGTTACTAAAAATAAAGCTGCATCTGATTATGCTATGTTAGCTACTTGACAAAATAGTGTTTTTCTCTGAGGCATGGTAAAGCATGGTACTCGCTGTAAATCGAGACAATTAGATTTAAACAATAAGACTAAACGTGTTGAGCTATATAACAATAATTAGTTTTCTGTCTATAAATATATCAGAACAGTTGTTCAGTTGTCTATTAAAACATGTAAATATTAAAGTGTCTTTGGTGTTTCCATGGTTTGGTATGACGCAACGACTGACAGGCGACTCCTCACACGTCTCGGAGCCTTGGTTAAAATTGCAATTTTCTCACGATTTACAAATAGTTGCAAACATTTGGGATATTGTAAGTATCAATTTAACAAAATATATAACACTTGCCTAGTGGTTTTTTGATGTTTTACTGCAAAATTCTTACATATTGCACCTTTAACAAGCTGGAAGAACCATCAGTTTCTCACTATAAAGCACCTTTGGTAACAAAGGGGTTCACAACTTAATACTAAATCGCTGTTTAGTGTCTAAATGTACGATACTTGCAAATGCCTTAGCTGTTGAAGATCGACTGGATATGCAGTCTACAGAGAATTTCCTGATGGTTAGGTCCGAGGGTGCTGAAGTTTGTGTCCATTTATACTCTGATAAATATAACAAACCTACAATGCATTCTATGAGATGGTGATGTCCACCAAAGTGTAAGTCATTAAACAAGGAGTATTTTGATATAAAACACCACCTAGATGGGCTACATTATCTAGTAGTTCCATCATCAGGCATGCATAACACTATACAATATACAAATGGTAATAATACACAAAATGTACTGGGGAAATGCATGTTCATTCATTTAGGCAGATTTGTCAGTGAATTAGTGGAAAGGATGCCATTTCTATGGGACATGTCTGTTTCTTGTAGCCTGTACTTTTCTGAGCAGGCACTGACTCCCAAGTGCCTTTGAAATGTATGAGTGAAGCAAATGGGGAAACCAGACATCAAGGAGTCTACATGGGTGAAGGGTTGTGAAGATTAACTTTTACAGTTGTGTGTTTGATTGATCCAGTTGTTACAAAGTAATTTTGCATTATATCAAGAAGTTTTCGATAATAGAAATCCTACAGTATACAAAGCTCTTGATCGAATTTCAGATTTAATACACAAACATACCTGGACAAAAATCCCTTCAGTGAACAGTCAAACTTTCTTTTAGTACCCTCAAGAAAAGATGACTCGGTTTGAGTCTAACATATTTTTAGTCAGTACTTCATTCATAAAATCATTTAGTGTGTTGAATATTTAAGTATCAATTAAAGCACACTGTACTATTGTGAACAGTCTTACGCCTAAATGGATCATGCGGTTTTCTGGATGGTTTTATATAAGGTCTGTTCAGAACAATGCCGTGAAATCCTGCGAGGCTTGACCTAAATCCTATAAACTTCAGCGGCGCAATCAATGTTGTGATAAGAACAGAGGCAGTAACCCATTTGCCAAATTATGGTTATTTCCGTAATGCATTGTAAAGCCCAGCTGTATCTGATAACCTGCGCTGCTGGAGAAAAGTGGATTCTGGCCCTGTGCCTCTTCTTATTGCTGAACGAGAGAGAAACACATCAGACAGATTAGAGCTGAGAGCAGCACATATTGATCTCAAAGAACATGGCAGAATTCATTTGTAGTTTCTTCATCTTGTTTAATCTGCCCACCCGGGCTGGAAATGTCTCTCATTAGCAGCTCTTATTTTCAGACCTGTTCTCCTGTAAATCACATCATACTGTGGTCCGCTCATGTGTTTAATGCCACAGAATGAGTCCGAGTTGAGTGAGACATAACGTGCTAATAATCTGGTCTAATGTGGTTTCATAACATTTATGACTTTAATAATAATGCATTTGAAGTTATTTAAGGCCTAAATACAAACTTCAAAAGCACAGAAGATCTCTTGCACTACTGGCGCATTATTGCATCTCATCTCATTTTTAGAGATGCTTGCGATCTTGAAAGGTTTATTTTAACCAGTACAGTGTACCTATGAAAAGAAAAATGTATGTACTCAAGAAATTCCCAAGCATTCTTTGTTCTCTCTCTCTCTCTCTCAACAGAATCCAAACACCTCACTAGCATTTCCTGGAAAGGCGACGGTCTGGCAGAAGAATAGATGGCACGCATTATAATGAACAGAGTCTGACACGAGGCCATCGATCATCCAGCCCGGGAAAACGATCACACAGTGTTCACGCGAGAACCACTTCACAAAGACACAGCACTTGCTCAAACAACCTTGAGCTGAATCTGGCCTTCACCTAAATCAAGCTACTGCTGATGTGACATCATGTTTATGTATTTTGAAATTACGTTTGTTACAAGAAATAATATTATGACTAAAGAGACAGCAAGATAGAGCAGTGTTTAGTCATGCCATAAGAAATCAAATTTCTCTTGATCTTTTGACATATATGAGGTCATATTCCGTAGTTTTTAAAAAATAATTTTGGCAGCTGTGGTTGCCAGAATAATTTTGTAAAAAATACAAAAAAACTGTAAACACATTTACAGAACAAACTGTAAAGTTTACAGTATAAAACTGTAATTTACAAACAAGAAAATTTGAATGTAAACCAGTAAATTAAACAATGCACACTACTACTAAAATCTGTTTTGTACCTTTAACATATACCGACAAGCACATTATAATGCAGGTGGTAAAAGAAAAAGCCACATGAAGAATCAGAGTTCATCACAAGTAGCTTTTCCAAGAGCTGAAGTATATACTAATATAAAGAAGGTGTCGTTCACGCAAACGCAAAACACCATCATGGTAACCCACAACACTTACATAATGCAATAAACATTGTCTTTTTTACTTTTTTTTTTTACTGTGAAAATTACATAAAATATCTGGTAAGAGTTTTTCCCTGTATATAATACAGGAACTTACTGTTAACCTATTTACAATCTTTTTCTGTAGTGTTTTTACAATATTTTATTGTTAAAATCACATTCATTTTTTACAGTGTACCATAAAAACATCCTGCAAGTTTCAGAGCTTCAAACATTCTCTTCATTACTACTTATTTAATCAAGCTCCAAAAACAAGCTTGTTTTGATATTGCAGGATCTGTGACATCACACGGGGACCGGGATCAGCTCAACAAGCACATAGTAAATCCTGCACCTTGAAAATGATCTTGCAAATTAAATATATCCTGAACCCTAATAGAAGAAAAAGAGCATCATTCCCTTGAATGTTAATCATGATAATCAGCATCTCTGAGGTCCAACTAGCATTAAGATTAATTTCTGATCACAAGTGGCCAGTTGAGAAAGATCATTAATTGTTTACACCTGATCATAACAATCATGCAAATGTATCTGCTGTGTGACCTTCAGTAGCAAAAGATGTTGCTTTCGTTGGTTCTTGCTCATCTGTGTCCAGAACAAAACCCAACACAGTTCCTGGTCCAGTCAGAAATCCAGTGTGGTTTTCTCTTAATCCCTTAAACACTGTAAGCATTCATGTTTACATAATGTTTCAGAACGCTGCTTTCTGCAAAAACCCTAAAAGTTTTCTTTAGAGCGTTAAAATACAGTGTTTGTATGTCATCTAACATTTTGAGTCTTTCTCAAAGTGCAGCAGTAAATTCTCAAATTAAGTCCTGCTGTTTGCTTTTCAGTCTTTGCCCTCTCAACCTGACTGACCTTCTTGCCTTCCCTGCCAATCAGACTCTGCAGCATGATTTCAACATTCAGCTAGGTACATCATCAATGACCCCATCAAGGTCAGCAAGAAATCTTGGAAAGATCTTTGATAACCGACTGACCTTCAAAGACCACATTGCAAAGACAGCTCAGTCATGCAGATTTGCTCTACACAACATCAGGAGGATCAGGCCGTTAATCCTACAGAGCATGCAACACAACTTCTTGTCCAGGCCCTGGTGATTTCTAGGCTTGATTACTGCAATGCTCTTCTGGCTGGACTTCCATCATGTGCAATCAAACCTCTACAAATGATTCAGAACGCTGCAGCACATCTTGTCTTTAACAAGCCCAAAAGAGCCCACATCACACCTCTCTTTATCTCTCTGCTTTGACTACCACTTGCTGCTTGCATCAAGTTCAAGGCATTGACGTTTGCTAACAGATCTACCACAGGCTCAGCCCCCTCCTTCTTCCACTCACTCTTACAAATCTACAGGTGCTGGTCATGTAATTAGAATATCATCAAAAAGTTGATTTATTTCACTAATTCCATTCAAGTGAAACTTGTATATTATATTCATTCATTACACACAGACTGATATATTTCAAATGTTTATTTCTTTTAATTTTGATGATTATAACTGACAACTAAGGAAAATCCCAAATTCAGTATCTCAGAAAATTAGAATATTACTTAAGACCAATACAAAGAAAGGATTTTTAGAAATCTTGGCCAACTCAAAAGTATGAACATGAAAAGTATGAGCATGTACAGCACTCAATGCTTAGTTGGGGCTCCTTTTGCCTGAATTACTGCAGCAATGCGGCGTGGCATGGAGTCTATCAGTCTGTGGCACTGCTCAGGTGTTATGAGAGCCCAGGTTGCTCTGATAGTGGCCTTCAGCTCTTCTGCATTGTTGGGTCCTCTTCACAATACCCCATAGATTTTCTATCAGGCGAGTTTGCTGGCCAATTAAGAACAGGGATACCATGGTCCTTAAACCAGGTAATGGTAGCTTTTTTGTCTTTAGACGCTTCTGACGCTGTCTGTTGTTCAAGAGTGGCTTGACACAAGGAATGCGACAGCTGAAACCCATGTCTTGCATACGTCTGTGCGTAGTGGTTCTTGAAGCACTGACTCCAGCTGCAGTCCACTCTTTGTGAATCTCCCCCACATTTTTGAATGGGTTTTGTTTCACAATCCTCTCCAGTGTGCGGTTATCCCTATTGCTTGTACACTTTTTTCTACCACATCTTTTCCTTCCCTTCGCCTCTCTATTAATGTGCTTGGACACAGAGCTCTGTGAACAGCCAGCCTCTTTTGCAATGACCTTTTGTGTCTTGCCCTCCTTGTGCAAGGTGTCAATGGCCGTCTTTTGGACAACTGTGAAGTCAGCAGTCTTCCCCATGATTGTGTAGCCTACAGAACTAGACTGAGAGACCATTTAAAGGCCTTTGCAGGTGTTTTGAGTTAATTAGCTGATTACAGTGTGGCACCAGGTGTCTTCAATATTGAACCTTTTCACAATATTCTAATTTTCTGAGATACTGAATTTGGGATTTTCCTTAGTTGTCAGTTATAATCATCAAAATTAAAAGAAATAAACATTTGAAATATATCAGTCTGTGTGTAATGAATTAATATAATATACAAGTTTCACTTTTTGAATTGAATAGTGAAAAAAAATCAACTTTTTGACAATATTGTAATTATATGACCAGCACCTGTACATCCCTACCAGAAGCCTGCAATTGGTAAATAAGCGACGGCTTTTGATACCATCACAGAGAGGCGCAAAATTACTCTCCAGAACATTTTTGTTCACTGTTTCCTGCTGGTGGAATGATCTCCCCGCCTTCATCCAGAGTGCAGAATCTCTGACAACATTCAAAAGACAGCTGAAAACTCATCTCTTTTGTGAGCAGTTAACCTCATCATCATAAAAAAAAAACCCCTTTGCTTTCACTTCCTGTAGTCCCTCCCTATTCTAGTTTATATTACGCAATGTCTGAAACTTCGTATTTTGAGCACTTCTTGTATTTGCCACTTCACAATGAATCACTTGCTGTATTCCTCACTTATAAGAAGCTTTGGATAAAAGCATCTGCAAAATGAGTAAGTGTAAATCTATTTGTAGACGTGAAGGACAAGAAATGTTTTTATCCTTTGAATATTTACTAGGAAATCAGTCAGTCTTTCTCATACAAGACTGAATGAGATAAGCGGAGACTCCTGTCCTCTTGTGACAGATGAATGTGTCCATTGAACAACCCATCCATCAGGAGCTTCTGCAGATTAAGTCAATTCATCAGCCCTTTGTCTCTCGGGCCTCCTAATGTGACCTGATGTCGCTCACGGGTGCCTTAATGAGCTATCGTGGATGTGAACGAGGGCTGACGTTTGCTCGAGCAAATTAAAGCATTACTCTCACGGTTGCTCTGCGCTTCCCTGAGCCGCCGATTGCAGCAGATTTCTAATTATTCTAATGAGCGGGAGATTCAGCCCTGAGGCAGTGAGAGGAGACTGTTATTACTGCATGTGTCAGTGTTTAAGAGCAGGATGACGCTGAGATCACAGGCCTGATCCAGACCACAGACACCAGAGGATGCCTTTGAGACTAACGAAAACATTCCCGCCGATCTCTCCACTGCCTTCATTTGTACAACCTTTCTTCTTAATCCACATTGTTTCAAAGCAGCTTTACATACTTTCATAATGTTAATGTTCAGAATACCTTAATGCCTAATAGTCCACATTAAGCAGTGGTTCTCGGCCAGGAGTCCGGAGCTCATTACAACCCTAAAAAGAAGAGCTTTATTGGCATCAGTGGTTCCAGGAAGAACTATTAACATCCAAAGAACCTTTCCTCTCCATTCTTTAGATTTTTAAAATGTTCTCACCAATAAAAAAAGGGTTAGTTCACCCAAAAATGAAAATTCTGTCATCATTTGCTCACCCTCAAGTTGTTACACAAACCTGTACGAGTTTCTTTCTTTTGCTGAACATAAAGATATTTTGAAGAAAGTTTGTAACCAGGCTGCTTTGGGGCACCTTTGACTTCCATAGTAGGAAAAAATAAATACTATAGAAGACCCAGAACTGTTCAGTTTCCTATATTCTTCAAATTATCCTCCTTTATGTTCAGCAGAGGAAAGAAACTCAAACAGATTTGTAACAACTTGTGAGTAAATGACAGAATTTAAATTTTTGGGTGAACTAACCCTTTAAGTACTGACAACTGAAAGGTTCTTTGAGGAAGCAACAATGGTTCTTCTTTGGCATCACTGTGAAAACCTTTTTGAAGCTTTATTTTTGAGAGTGTAGAAGACACAAAGCCACCTCTTTTTAAAATGATTTCTAAACCTGGAAAAATAATGTAAATTAACAAAATCTTAAAGGTGCCATAGAACGTCTTTTTAAAAGATGTAATATAAGTCTAAGGTGTCCCCTGAATGTGTCTGTGAAGTTTCAGCTCAAAATACCCCATAGATTTTTTTTTATTAATTTATTTAACTGCCTATTTTGGGGCATCATTAAATATACACCGATTCAGGCTGCGGCCCCTTTAAATTCTCGTGCTTCCCGCCCCCGGAGCTCACAACTCTATAATACATTGCATAAACACAGTTCACACAGCTAATATAACGCTCAAAATTGATCTTTACAAAGTGTTCGTCATGCAGCATGTCTAATCGCGTAAGTATGGTATTTATTTGGATGTTTACATTTGATTCTGAATGAGTTTGATAGTGCTCCATGGCTAAAGCTAACATTACACACTGTTGGAGAGATTTATAAAGAATGAAGTTGTGTTTATGAATTATACAGACTGCAAGTGATTAAAAATGAAAATAGCGACGGCTATTGTCTCCGTAAATACAGTAATAAATGATGGTAACGTTAACCACATTTAACAGTACATTAGCAACATGCTAACAAAACATTTAGAAAGACAATTTACAAATATCACTAAAAATATCATGATATTATGGATCATGTCAGTTATTATTGCTCCATCTGCCATTTTTTCGCTGTTGTTATTGCTTGCTTACCTAGTCTGATGATTCAGCTGTGCACAGATCCAGACATTAATACTGGCTGCCCTTGTCTAATGCCTTGAACATGAGCTGGCATATGCAAATATTGGGGGCGTACATATTACGTAACAGAGGTCTTTTAAACAAATGAGATTTACATAAGAAGGAGGAAACAATGGAGTTTGAGACTCACTGTATGTCATGTCCATGTACTGAACTCTTGTTATTCAACTATGCCAAGGTAAATTCAATTTTTAATTCTAGGGCACCTTTAAAACACAATGGGCACTTTTATAGAATACACATTTTACTAGTTAAGACCATAGACTGTAAAAAAAATATGGACGTAGCATCCGTGACGTCACCCATAGAGTTCTGAACAGCAGTTTTGACGCAAAAATGAGGCCGCGGCCATCTTAGCTGCACGTGACCGCACGTCACTCACGGATAACTGAAAATGGGCAAAGAGGCGGGACATAGTTGGAGCCCATGCGACTTGTTGCTGAAACCACGCCCGCCTAGCATATCTAGATACTATCTAAATTATTAATAAATAGAAAAATATCATTAGAAAGTACTAAAGGTTTACTGTCAGTCTGTGATATAGATGCTCAACACCAGTAGGCTAATTAATTTGTGTGGGGTGTGCAAATAACACAAATCAAATGGGATTTCATACCTTTATAATGAAATAGATATCGCGAGATGAATCCAATCCGTTGCACTTGGTAATGTCCATTTCAAAACATAAAACATTGTTTATAATGTAAAACTCTATACGTACATATATAGGTAGCGTACCAGATATCTGTATAACTTTCAATTGTTCTCTCAAACTAATGAGCACATGTCCAAAGTATAATTTTTCAAAATAGTGCAACAGTTTTAGTCTAGTATCCAAGCAGTGCTGTCGGAGTTGTATATCCTCCTGGTATTGTCATTGTAGTAAATCTCAGGAACAAAACTTTTAGCTAATGCCACGACGATCCAACAACGTGTGTTCCGCATGCGAGCACATGTACACAGACTGACATTTGTCTCGAGTAGGCAGCAAGCCATATATTGTATAAAATAATCCAGAAAAAAGCACAAATACGACTGAGATGCCAAATTCAGTGGCTGAAATGAGCTGCTGAGGTAACATGACGGCTCACAGACAGCAGCGGCATACCTGTCACTCAAGTGACCACGCCCTTAATTATGCAGAACTTTAAGGCTTAATATAATTTAAATGGATGAGTTATAAAAAAATTCACCCCCGTCAGAGTTGTCATGAAGGGCAAAATTAGCAGTATAGACTATAGACCAAAACACAATGTGAACCAGAGTGTAAACATGTTTTTTCTGCTCTAAACTTGGCTGTTTTAACCATAGACAGTAAAAGAAATGGACACAGCGACCCCATTGGAACTCAACTGAGTCAAGTGAAGCCCATTTTTAGCACTTCCGCTTCTGACGCGTAGACTCACACTAAGCTTGATGACGTCCGCAACCTGTCTGACAGATGTAAATCTTCTAGTAGCTGTGCGTACAAACTGCCATCGTTAATCTTGCAGAGACGGCGAGCTTGAGCGGAGAGTTCTTTGGCGTGAGTGAGCAGGACTAAGTATTCTGATAAATTAGTAAAATTTTAAAATGTAACGCCAGTACGCCATATTAAGATAATCTCCCCGATTGCCAGCGAGCTTCTCCTCCTGTCTGTACGGTAATTTCGCTACTGTGCGACAGAGAGTCGAGTGGTTATGACGCAATCGTTAGCTTATTTTTACAAAAACTGTTTCTACGGGGCCATAATGTAACATAGAAGGAACGTAATGGAGTAATGGAGCCTTTTATACATTGTCGTGTATCTTTGGAAATAAATAATGGACAAATGGAGTCTTTAAACGCCTCAGATGTAAAGTTATTCACTGTCAAAGTGACGCCAAAATGAATGGGAGTCAATGGGATGCTAACGCAAGTGAAGTTCTGCTACAAGATGGCGGCACCCGGCCGACTTCAACTTCCGGTCGACTTCCTTGGGCACTGGTTTTAACATGATGGTCAATGAGATTCTGCTCCCTTTTGCAGCCTGTCCCTAGCGGCCAGTCGATGAATCGCAGTTTAAGTTACTTCCGTATTGGCTTCACAAGAAACTGGGGGAGGTTGCCGCTTGGTTTTGACCAGTGCCCAAGGAAGTTTTTGATAACCTCCCGCCATTGTCATTGTAGTAAATCTCACAACCAAAACTTCAGCCAATGCCACAATCCAACAACGTGTGTTCTGTCTCTTCCGCATGCGTGCACATCTACACAGACACATATCAGTCTCGAATATTATGCAACAAGCCATATTTTATAATTGTATAAAATAATCGAGAAAAAAATGGCTGAAATGCCAAATTCAGCGGCAGCTGAGGTATCATGACGGCTCACAGACAGCAGCGCAATCTACCTGTCACTCAAGTGACCACGTCATTAATTATGCAGAATTTTAAGGCTTAATATAATTTAAACGATAAGTTATATAAAAAAAAAAAAAAATCACCCCCCATACAGTTGTCATTAAGGGCAAAAATAGCAGTATAGACCAAAACCACAATTTGAACCAACTTGTAAACATGTTTTTTTCTGCTATAAACTTGGCCAATTTAACATGGGACTCTGAGATTCTGCTATTTTGGAACCTGTCCCTAGCGGCCAGTCGATGAATCGCAGTTTAAATTACTTCCGTATTGGCTTCCCGAGAGAAAGGGGGAGGTTGCCGCTTGGTTAAGCTCTAAAATACTGCACCAGGTGGAAACTGAGTAAATCCAGAAAACCATGAAGAAATAATGTAAATTAGGAGTGGAAGCCTAAACCTACGGCTATTAAAATGTCTGATATCCCAAAATGTAACTTATAGAATCTAGGAACACCCTTGAGTTTAGGGAGAGAAAAAAGGACCTTTGAATATTGCGGTCAATAGGAGTCAAAAAGGTTCAGAACCACGAGTTTAGAGTACATCGTTTTGTCCCTAAATGTGTGTTTTGGTTCATTAAGCATTCTATTCACATTGTAAACTAAATTAAATTAAAGTTAGTCTAATATCCTAGATCCATATGATTGGCCTCAACATTCCAGGAGCTTGGCTTTTCCTTCCACATGTACCTGCAACAGTGCTTGATAAACGACGGCACTCAAGCGCCCCCCGGTGGACAAAACCCCAGAACTGACAAGACAAAGAGAACACCAAACAGCAGCCACATCAAACTCTTTATTGAGCATCAGTATTTGGTCAGGAGATCTCTGCTCGGCCTGTAGCCCATGCGTCCTCCTCTCCAGAAACACAGGTAGTAACTCACAGCCAAAACGCCCATGACTGTCACCAGCGCCGCCGTGACCGCAACCACCAGCAGCCACACAGGAAACTCTCCCAGACCTGCGCATCAATGACAGGCATTACAAACTCAATGTCAAATATCGATTTCTGATTTTAACATCTCATTGTTGAACCTGAAGCTGATTCTTAATCCTTTAAGAACTGATCTTTTAGTTTTTGCAGTTTTCAATTGATGCATGAACAAAACTTTCACTAAACATTTGTAGCTCCTGCCATCCAATAATCATTGATATGAAACAGAATCTTAGCTTACAGATTTTGTTGATTAAAATCCTTTATAGTTTACAGCATTAGTTCAGAAAGATCTCTTTCCTTGAGAAAAACTGGCATGTACTATACCTGATTTAAAGTTGCAAAAAAAAGTGAGCCACTTGCAGAATCTGTGAAATTGTGAATAATTTTAATAAAATAAGAGATCATACAAAATGCATGTTATTTTTTTTTATTTAGAACTGTCCTGAGTAAGATATTTTACATAAAAGATGTTTTCATTTAGTTCACAAGACGAAAAAGAAAAAAAGCTGAATTTATTAAAATGGCCCAGTTCAAAAGTTTATGAACCATTGATTCTCAATACGGTGTGTGTTTACCTGGATGATCCACGACTGTTTTAGTTTAGTGATGGTAGTTTTCAAGCATTTCTTGCATATTTGAACCCTTTCCAGCAGTGACTATGATTTTGAGATCTTTCACACTTTAATTTGAGTCCCTCAGTTGTCTTAACTATTAAAAAAAAAGGTTCAAACATTCACTGATGCAACACGAGGAAACACGATGCATTAAGAGTCACGGGTGAAAACTTTTGAACAGGATGAAAGTGTCACAATTTTTCTTATTTTGTTTAAATATCATTGTTTTCCATTTAGTACTGCCCTTCGAAAGCAACAGAACTTACTTTCATGTTTCCCGGGAAAAAAAAATAAGTAAAATTTACCTTGATATTTGAATTTAAAAGTTTTCACCCCCCGACTCTTAATGCGTCGTGTTTCCATCAGTGAATGTTTGAGTCTCTCAACCATCTTCAGTGTGAAAGGATGAATCTCAAAAACATACAGTCACTGCTGGAAAGGGTTCAAATATGCAAGAAATGCTTGAATCTTGTGAACTGAATGCAAACATCTTTTATGTAAAATCTCTTACTCAAGACAGTACTAAACAAAATAAATAACATGCATTTTGTATGATCCCTCTTATTAAAATTCACATTTTCACAGATTCTGCAAGTGGTTCACAGCGTTTTCTTGCAACTGTATATCCAAATGAATCAAGCTTGTGAATCCAATTATGAAATGTGTGTCAATGCTCAGCTCAGTCATGAAAGTGTCTTTGATGAACATCACCGACCGCGTTTAGTGCTCGACTGCGTGTCCAGTGAGGCGCTGCTCTGAGAATCATTCTCCACAATCACAAACGGCCCGAGAACTTTGCGCCCTGACACGCCTGTGAAGAAAGTCAGGTCGTTAATGCTTGCGTCCCGCTCCAGAAGAAACACTCATGACGGCAGGATTACGTACCGTCCATTATGGTATCTGTCCCCCACACGCAGGCGGAGTCGCAGCAGGAACAGGCGTAACTCTGGGACGGGTCATCCAGAAGCTCCCATCTACAACAGAACGATCATCACAATGGATTTACAACCTGTGGCTCTACATGAGGTCCAGACATTCAACAGCCAAACCAAAGCATCTGTGAAAGACCTGTGCTGCTTCTGCACGTAATGACACGCCTTCCGGTCCACGTTCAAGCTCTGGGCGGCATACGCTTCCAGGTCACAGTGAAGGAAAATCTGCCCAAAAACAGTGATCAACTGAGAGCGACAAAGCAATAAAAGCTCAACAAGGAAACAGCTGCCCTCACCTGCTCTCCGAGAGCAAACTTGAAGGCTTCGAGATGGAGCCGTATTTCATCAGGACTCCGCCGTGGCAGAAAACTCGCGTTTCTGGCTTTACTTTCCATCAGACACCTGTGAGACAATCAAACATGCAGAGCAGTACCATTTCTTGTGGGCTTTTTATGGAAAACTGTGCACATCTTTGTTTTAAATTCATGTTCCTCAATCCTGAATCAGAACAACTTCTCTGACGACAAGGCTGGGACAACCTGTCACTCACATGAGATCCACCAATAACAAACCACAACCATCCAATCAATTCATACCCTGTGTTGGCGATGATGGGATGCACCCGAGTGGCGCGTCTGATGTCGGCGTTGGTGGCTAACACGCAGCTTTCGAGGTAGATCTGCAGCGGCCTGTGGCTCCGTGGCTCCACCGTGGCTCTGATGGGAATACTGGAGCCCAGTTTGAATGTCAGAGATGGAGCAGGACCGCTGAAATCAGCTGCAGAAATCAATGCATGTCTGATCAGAGTCATGCAAAAACATCCTACACATGCCACTCATGTGCATATGCGAGTTCAGCAGCACGTCTCTTTCCCCATCTGACCCTACTGACACTGTTGAGTTCATTTTAAATCGTAAAGCACTTCATTTAGCATACATGTATTATTGTTAATTTAAGATCCAACCGTATATGCACCCCGTTTTACTTTCATAGTGTGACATATTTGAGTGAAACATATGAAGCCCATTTCTGCAACACAAGTAAAAAAAAAAAAAAAAAAAAAAATCATGCATGGTACATCCTAATTATGACAGTCAGTTATGGCTATTACTTTTTAATCTCATTTATGACTTTGTGACAATTTCGACTTTTTAAATCTCATAATGACTTTAATCTCCATTTTGAGCTTTTGAATTGATAATTATGACTCTTTAATCTTGTAAATTCAGTTTCTTAACTTAAAGTCTCAAACTGACAATTTAAACTTTTTAATACTATAACTTTGTATGTCAATTATGATTTACAGAAGTATGGTTTATTTTCCCTTTTTTGTGATTAAATGGGTTTCTAGAACAACAAGATATTTAAAGTCTACCGTAGTCAATTTTATCCCTTAAAACTAATCTTTGATCCCCAAAATGACAATTTCTTCATGCCTTAAAAATAACTTGAATGTTACTCTACACCCTCACCTCATTTAGTATATGCGATCTATGAATATGCTAATTAGCCCCGCCTCCACTCACTCGCATGAGCTCAAAGATCCACTCGGTCAACTTACTGAGGTAAACGCTGCACAATGGTATCGCTTTTTAAAAAGTCGGACACATAAAGGTAATTAATATGATTAGCCTTTTGCTTGACTTATCAAACTTCAAATAATGTGTTGCTAATGTTACACGACTCCCTTGCTTAAGACCAATCATAGTTAATTATATGCTGGCAGGTAGTTTGTGACAAACACTAGAGATTTCAAACCGCGTTTTTAAACTGTCTTTAGATCACTGCAGTTTTAAAGAAAAAAACTCAACAATGGTGTTGACTTATGAATTTGCACATGGTTTGTCTAAAAGCATAGCCTAAGCATCATAGACAAACAACAACTTAAACTTAAATAAAAAAAAAAAAAAGCAGAATAATAAGTTTAATCCATGAGGCTGGCGAAAAGTGTCTCCGAGTTCTTTTCAGATGTGGAGCAAGTCACTATTTAAATGAAAGTCTATGAAGAAAACTAAACGGGGAAAAAGCGAGTTTCACTGACTGTTCATGATCTCCATGTGGAAGGTCTCGGGTCCTTCAGTCGCATCCGGTTCCTCAGCACTGAACGCGCTCTCCTCATCTACAGGTCTGTGCCAAACAAGACAAACACTTAAACCAAAAAACTCATTCATCCCACAATCATGACTGACGCTGGATCACCTACAAGTCATAGACGCACTGGATCGACTCTGAAATGAAGGAAAGTCCAGGCCGTCGCTCATAGATCAGCATGTTGGAGTACGTCACTCGGCCTGCCGCCACCTTTGAACGCGGTGGAAGAGAATCAGTGAGAGACTGATCTGCATCAAAGTCCCTTTAAGGCAAGTCATTTCACTTGGCAGAAAAAAATTAAATCTAACGTCTCAAATTGTTTCTAAAAGCTCGAATCATGACAAAAACTATTTTTTCAAGATGGATCAAGCCAATGCGCAGTCTTAAAGGTGCCCTAGAATGTCTTTTTAAAAGATGTAATATAAGTCTAAGGTGTCCCCTGAATGTGTCTGTGAAGTTTCAGCTCAAAATACCCCATAGATTTTTTTTTATTCATTTTTTTTTAACTGCCTATTTTGGGGCATCATTAACTATGCACCCATATATAGGTTGCGGCCCCTTTAATTCTCGTGCTCCCCGCCCCCGGAGCTCGCGCTTGCCTTAAACAGCATAAACAGTACACACAGCTAATATAACCCTCAAAATGGATCTTTACAAAGTATTCGTCATGCAGCATGTCTAATCACGCAAGTATGGTATTTATTTGGATGTTTACATTTGATTCTGAATGAGTTTGATAGTGCTCCGTGGCTAAAGCTAACATTACACACTGTTTGAGAGATTTATAAAGAATGAAGTTGTGTTTATGCATTATAAAGACTGCAAGTGTTTAAAAATGAAAATAGCGATGGCTCTCTTGTCTCCGTGAATACAGTAGAAAACGATGGTAACTTTAACCACATTTAACAGTACATTAGCAACATGCTAACGAAACATTTAGAAAGACAATTTACAAATATCACTAAAAATATCATGATATCATGGATCATGTCAGTTATAATTGCTCCATCTGCCATTTTTCACTATTGTTCTTGCTTGCTTACCTAGTCTGTTGATTCAGCTGTGCACAGATCCAGACGTTAATACTGGCTGCCCTTGTCTAATGCCTTGAACATGAGCTGGCATATGCAAATATTGGGGGCGTACATATTACGTAACAGTCTGTGTTATGTTGAGATTCACCTGTTCTTCTGAGGTCTTTTAAACAAATGAGATTTACATAAGAAGGCGGAAACAATGGAGTTTGAGACTCACTGTATGTCTTTTCCATGTACTGAACTCTTGTTATTCAACTATGCCAAGATAAATTCAATTTTTGATTCTAGGGCACCTTTAAGTGCCATCTGACTGTTTCTAATAGGAACCGGAGCTTCTGCTGCTGCAGTGAGGCGATGACTTTACCAATCAGTGATTGGCTCTTACTTAGATGGTGGAATTATTCTGCGTTGCACTTTCTCCCATTCATAATAATACGAGTGCACCATCTGGTTTGCTCTGATTTCAGTTCAGTACCTGCTTGTTGAAGCCACAGTCATGCAGTAAAACACGGAAGAGCAGTGTGTCCTTGGACACCAGGGATGTCGGCGGACAGTTTCCCAGCAGAGCTTTGGAAGGATCCACCTTCAGGGAGAAATCCAGCCCGGGCCTCCAGCGCACCGTGACCCAATCATCAGTGCCGCAGTCTATAGAGAAATCTGAACACAAACCGCTTCAGTTAACCTGACAGACAAGCCATCAAGTGAAGCAGGAATAAAGAACACACCTTTCTGTGCCATTGCAGTGGCCACAAACATCAAGAACAACCTCGCTGAAATCATCTTCAGCCAAACAGAAACACGAGCGCCTCTCGTGCTTTAGTGGAGCTGATGGTAATCAAGTCAATCAGTAACCAGCCGTTCACTCACAGGTGTGAAATCACAACACACACACACACACATCTGACAAACACAGGCACTGATTCTTCAGATAAGGGACAAAACATATTTTAGAAGTAAGTTTTTATTATTTAATAATACATTGTTTTTAAACTGATATGTTTGTACACAGGTCTCAGCTAATGAACCATGCAAGTTTTTCTGAAAATGTTTTTTCTTTCTTCCTAAAAATGTACATTCACTTCGGAACTTAATTTGTGTCATCTCCGTCAGACGCATTAAAAAGCATTTTAATTTGATCCATCCAACAACAATAGTGTAAAGTCTTTAATTATGTAATAATGGTGTTCAATAAAGGAGCTGTGTGAAAAGGTTTTTTTCTTGGGTTATGAACAATCCAGTTCCTAAATTCCTTAATTCTCTAACCTCCTTTTTAATATTAAACATAGGTAACCAATGTTCTTAGGTAAATCAGACATGATATCATGTAGTTCAGTTGATGTTTTAATATTTTAACACAATTAATTGAAAAAAGAATGACATTTCTTTTAAAATTAACAAAAACTTTCACCTGACGGTGTTAAATACTGACAGAGTTGACAAATATAATGGAGTAAAAGGATTAGTTCACTTTCAAATTTAAATTTCCTGATAATTTACTCACCTCCATGTCATCCAAGATGTTCATGTCTTCCTTTCGTCAGTCGAAAAGAAATGAAGGTTTTTGATGAAAACATTCCAGGATTATTCTCCTTATAGTGGACTTCAATGGATCCCAAATGGTTCAAGGTCAAAATTACAGATTCAGTGCAGCTTCAAAACGTTCTACACGATCCCAGAAGAGGAATAAGGGTCTTATCTAGTGAAACGATTGGTCATTTTTGAAAAAATACAACTGTATATATTTTATAAACACAAATGATCGTCTTGCACATGCTTTCTGCTTTCCGTATTCTTCAAAAAGCTTACGCCGTATGCCCTACACCTTCCCTATTCTACTTACGGAAAAAACGAAACTGGCACCACGTTCATTCCTTAAATAGAATAGTGAAGGCGTAGGACATTTAGCGTAAGTGTTTTGAAAAATACGGAAAGCAGAAGCACGTTCAAGACGATCATTTGTGTTTATAAAATATATACAGTTGTATTTTTTTCAAAAATGACCAATCGTTTCACTAGATAAGACTCTTATTCCTCGTCTGGTATCGTTTAAAGCTCTTTGAAGCTGCACTGAAACTGTAATTTTGACCTTCAACCGTCTGGAGGCCATATTATTCATAAACAGAATAATGAAACAACATTAGAAGAATTCCACATTTGCATAAAAAAAAAAAAAAAAAAAAAAACATTAAATCACATTATTTAGACTTTTTGAGAGCACTTGTCAACCATCAGACATAAAACCTGACGGAGTTGACAAAACTGAATATTTTTTCACCTTAATCACATGTTGTACAGTGGAGGAATTTCGTTTTCTTTCTCCGTTGTAGCTACCTTAATAAACATAAAAAATGCCAAGATTTATCCCACAACTATTCACACAGACTATTACACCGGGATAACAGAGTTGACATTAAAGCTATGAGATTTTTTTTATGAGATCCACAATGAGCAGAAAATAGTAAGTGCTGCTCAGAGTTGAAGATGACCATGACATTGCCTGATTTATTCAGAATTATAAAACATTCTGACGGAGTTGACGCAAAGCAAGGACACAACTTTGAAAGGCATTTTTAAATGGAAAATAAAATTCAAGACTTACTTTGATATATTATGTATATTTTTGAATTTGAGGCATTTTTAAACACTTTGGCAATTTTACATTGTGACCTCATGATGAAGACAGGATAAATTACGTGCGTTTGTAAGTATAGAGCATGTATTTAAATTATACTAACAAAATGCAATGAATGTCCTGAATATCCAGATTTCCTTTAGATGTGACTGTTTTTATCTTGATGAATTTATTTATTTTTAACATAAAGAGGGTTTTTGTGTATAGGACATGTTTTGTCCCTTATCTCAAGAATCAGTGAAGGGTTTATAGTCAGCAGACACTGTATCATGTCTGACACTTTCCACAGAATGTGTTATAGTTCATATAAATCAATATAAAAAAACTGACTGGATGTATTTTCCATTCAGACGACTAATAGAATCACTTTAATCGATTGAAGACAAGTCCTTTTCACAACCCTCCTGTTCTTCTTTACCTTATAGATGAATAAGTCTATCATGTGTTGAAATATGAAAATACATCAATAGAAGAATGTGATGTTTTACCATGAGATTCACTATAAACGTCCTCCTCAGATCCTAAAACGCAACATCAGGATGAATAACTGAACACACACTTTCTGAATTAGGCAGGAGTCTTAAAAATATGTTTATTATATAATGCCATATTTTGTGTTCCCACAGAACCTTCAGAACTGAGCTTGCATAGTGATTCATGGCTTGATGAGAAACATCACTTCGTCCTCTTGACATGAGAAACATGAACGACAGATCATCAGATATCAGCCAGTAAAATACACTGATTTATATTTATATCCCTTATCATTTGTACAGTTTGGAAACATACAATACTAGTTTCTTTAACCGTTAACTACAAACATATTCATTTTAAAAAGCAATAAAATGACAAAAAAGCTGAAGTAAACATCTGAAAACAAGCAATACAAAACAAACAACCTCACAGATTAATAAATGAATGACTGTAAAGTGAGAAACATGCAAATAAATGTCTTTGAGAGGCACAGTTTATAGTCAACGTGAGACACTCTTCTGCTGATGATCATAGACTGGCACTCGTGTTGGGCGTCAGAGGTCAGAGGTCAGCACCGTGACGAGGCTCATTCAGGTTTTTCTCCTTCACCGTAGAGTTTCCGCAGGCTGGAGTCCAACAGGTAATCAACAGACCTGATGACCGATAACAAAACACTGTGAATGTGAGAGACGCTCGCACACACACACACACACACACTCACCTGTCGATGGGTGTGATGATGAAGGGGATGGTGGAGAGGCCGATGGCGGTTGTCGTCCACTTGCGCACAGGAAGCGGCCAGCGCGTGGTTTTCCCCAGCAGGAAGAGAGACGCGGCACAGACGCGGTTGATGGTGAATCCAGGGATCGCCACTGAAGCCAGAGCCTGCCATACGAAGGTGTCGACCACTGCCACGCCCACACGCACCGCCTTCCCAGCATCCTCTCCGTGAGCCTTCAGACAAGATGCATGCATTTGTACAGCACTTCACACACACACAACACACACGGTTTCAAAACAACATCATGATGCTAATGTTCAGAATAATATCAGAGGATGACACTGTCGGCGGGACACGGGACATCACAATAAGATCACAACATTAGTCTGTATTTCAAAGCAATCATGAACTACAACCATTTCAGTTCAGACGGTTAACAGGTTAAAAGGTTAGTTCAACCAAAAAAGTTCACCCTCATGTCATTCCACATCCGCAAGACCTTCGTTCAGAACACAAATTAAGATAATGTTGATGAAATCTGAGAGCTTTCTGTCCCTCCATTGACAGCCTATGCATCTGACACTTTGACGCTTCAAAAAGTTCATAAAGAGATCGGAAAACTAATCCATATGAATTGGGCCGTTTAGTCCAAATTTTCTGAAATGATGAACAGATTTAATTTAGGCTTTTATTCTCATATAAACATTCATCAAAGCACTAGGGGTGTGGCGAGATCTCGTGTCGTGAGATTAAATTGTGACGAGACTTCTCGTAGAGACGACAAGCAGTCTCGCGATAGTGTGAGGGTGAAATTAGGAAACAATATGCCACCGCTATGTTTACATTACGCCTCCACTGTCGTTTTGCTTTTTCTAGAAATAAAAAACCATTTAATTCAGTTGGATTCAGCTCCCTATTCACAGAGTATGCGCGAAAGTGAAAGTAAACACGAGTGCGTGTTCAAACGCGATGTCAACACCCCGCATTTTGAAAGCGGCTCCCTGATGCATGCAAATATCTCCCAATATGAAAGCGATCTTAGGCTGGGCTGTGTAGTTGTAAGCATCTCTCAGCTCTGTATCATGCTTGAAGAAACATTTATTTGCACTTTGAATATTGAGAGAGTACTTTGATTATGGTTGAACTTATTGATTGCACTTAAGACTAAGAGAATTTTTTTATGGTAACACTTTACAATAAGGTTTCATTAGTTAAGGAAGAACAATACTTCTACACTATTTTAGTTAATGTTAATTTCAACATTTACCAATACATTGTTAAAATCAAAAGTTGTATTTGTTAACATTACTTAATGAACTAACCATGAATGACTATTTTTATGTTTAACTAACATTAGGAAAGATTAATAGCACACATATTGCTCATTGTTGATGTTGGTTAATTAGGGTTACAAAGGGGTGGAAAGTTTCCGGTAAATTTCCGGAAACTTTCCACGGGAACTTAACCTGGGGAATTTTGGAAATATTCCAATTTGGAAACTTAACAGGAATTTATGGGAATTTACTGGAATTTATGGGAATTAATTGGAAATTTTAGGAAATTTATATAAATGTATAATATTTACATAAAAAGTATCATAGAAAAACAAATATAATCATTTAGTTTGGTCATAACATAAGTTATTTATTTTTCGCATTCAATTAATTCTAATTCAGTAAATATGTAAAATAAATATATTTTTATTGCAACAATTGTGTGTTATTTATTTCAATGTCACATGATCCTTCAGAAATCATTCTGATATGCTGATTTGATACTCCGTTATTATCATTGTTGGAAACAGTTGTGTTGCTGAATATTAATACTATTTTCAGGATTCACTTATTAATAAAAAGTTAAAAAGAATGGAATTTATTCAAAATCGAAATCTTTTCTAACAATATCACTTTAATATCACTTTTATTTAACAATTTCCCACATCCTTGCTGAATAAAAGCATTAAATTCTTTCAAAAAAAGAAAAAAAAATTACTGTCCCCCAAATTTTGAACGGTAATGTATATTGTTATAAAAGATTTCTATTTTAAATAAATGCTGTTCTTTAAATTTTTATTCAAAGAATCCTAAAAAAAGTATCACAGGTTATAAAAGAATTAAGCAGCACCAATGTTTCCAACATTGATAACAAAGGATCAGATCATCATATCATAAAGATTTCTGAAGGATCACTGAAGACTGGAGAAATAATGCTGAAATTGTAGCTTTGCATCACAGAAATAAATTATATTTTTATGTATATCAAAATAGAAAATCATTATTTTAAATTGTAGTTATGTTTGACAATATTACAGTTTCTGTATTTTTGATCAAATGTGCACGTTATGGACTGGGAGAATGCACAGTGCATGCAGGGGGCGTGGCCTCAATGGCCCTGCAGTAAGCAGTGTGCTGTGTGAATCTCAGGGTAAAAATTCAACTAAAATTATATTAAATATGGTTGTTTTAACCAAAATTATGCTGCAAGATGTTCATTTCAACTACATTTAAGTACCCTGTCATAGGCTAACCAGGAATTTTGCAAATTCTCTGTTTATTCCCATTAATTCCCGTTAATTCCCATATATTCCCGTTAATTCCCATGGAAAGTTTCCAGCTTTGAAAATAACCCTATGGTTAATACATTAATGTTTATAAATGAGACCTTATTGTATAGTGTTACCATTTTTATTTATCTTCATCTTTATTTCTATGATTAATTTGTGGAAAGGAGTTCAGTTAGGAGGTCAAAAGTTGTAGAAGTTCATAAATCATGTACAGTAAGGTCTGAAGAGACTGAAATCATACAGAAGAGAAGTCAGTCAGTTGAGTTTGTGGCGAAACCTTTTACAGTGCTTGAGTATTGTTGTCTTTTACTGCATATGATAATTCATACTCCGAAAGTAGAACTGAATGACATTAATTACAAGATGATTAGTTTTTAACATTTTAAATGCACTTGCAGATAATTTTTCGAATCATCTTTGAGTATTTCTTAAAAATAGTGTGTAAAAATCTCGTCTCGTGAACTCAATCTCGTGTCTCGTCACACCCCTACAAAGCACACATCAGTTTGATAAGTTTGAGCTTTTGAAAGAGGTTTGTTCTCATGCTTCTGTTTATGTTTGCTGATCAATATTTATTTGTGAATAAAAGCCTAAATTAATTCTGTTCATTATATAAAGCACTCATGTCTCTTTAGAAAATTTGGACTTAATTCATATGAATTAGTTTTATGATCTCTTATAATCTTTTTAAAGCGTTTCAACTGCATAGGACAGACATCTCTCAGATTTCATCAAAAAATATCTTAATTTGTGTTATGAAGATTAACGAAGGTCTTAAGGGTGTTGAACGACATGAGGGTGAGTAATAAATGACAGAAATTAAATTTTGGCGTGGAGTAACTCTTTAAAATGCCTTATAGTCGCACTGGTGAGATTAGAGCTGGACTGTAATACAGTTACAGAGAAACCACTGAGGAACTCAAGGAGGGAAACAGAGGTGAATGAATCCTGATTTGAGACTCACCGCCGCTGCTTTCTTGCCTTTATCCAGCGCGTCCGCAGACACGTATGCAGTAGCCACGGCGTAACTGGCCCACACTGCGCTGACGGGCACCAGCGCGCGGAACGCCTCGCCCACCTCGTTGGCGTAGCCTGCGGACACACACACACACACACACACACAAGGCTCGACGCATAAATAAACACGACTGCTGGATTCACAGTTTGAAGAATCATGAGGAGAGACTCGCTCTCGAAAACCAACATTTACAGCTGGGTGATTCCGTGTCAAATCAACCAGAGGTCCCTGCCTCAAATGTTTATTAATATTTTTCTGAAAGACAAACATAAATAGTGATGAAAGCCAAAATATTAAATGTCGCAGATCATATTTACTGAGTAATCCACTGTTTTGTAGAGGGGCGTCAAAGTAACAATATTCACCTGAGATCTGGAGCCAAATTAGAGGGGTGTAAAAATGACTTTAGAAAGATGGAAGCGTCAGTATTTTATTTTTGCACAGAGATTGGTCGGTCTGTTAGCGAAATGTGCTGACTTTAGCGATCTTTGTTTCATTATGTGCCGACAGTGACTGTTCAAAAAAAGCTTGCTTCAAGTTTGCATGCCTGTGTATTTCAATATCCTTTTAGATTCTGGTTCTTAACAAACTTTTCTATTAGTATCTTCATTTTAAAGGCCCTCGATGGTTCAGTCCCAGAGATATGGAGATCTTAATGCTGCTCCATGAGTACATTTGTAATTTGTACACATATTTAGTGGTCAAAAACCAAATGTGGGTCATTTTGCATGCAGCTGACACTTTTTTTATTTTAAAGAGGAATATCTGAAGAACAAATAATGTTGAAACTAGAAAATGTTTCTCATTTTTTTCTATCATCTCAATTGCATAGAACATACCTGAGTGCCATAAATATTCCTTTTCCAAAGTTGTCATAACCATAACCCTAAAAGTATTCAAGATATCTTAATATCGTTCTAGAGTCTCATTATTAATAAACGTTTCTTTTTGAATCTTCATTTTTAAGGCTCTATATGGTTCAATCTCATAGATATAGGGATGTCAATGCGGTAAGGTGTAATTGCAATATTGCGTATTTGAACTCTTGGTAGCTTCAGAAACTGTGACAATGAACAAAATCCCATCTAAATATTCCAAAAAAACTGCTTCAAATATAGATTCTTATAAATACACTTTTGAGAGCAATTTAATGTGCCTCAACTGAACCATTTTCAGTGGATTTTGGATACTCAGAGAGCTATATTTTATGTAATTCTTTTAATAGAGGGTAACAATATACATTTTCTAGTTTCAACATTATTTATTCTTCAGATATTCCTCTTTAAACACATTAAGTATCAGCTGTGTGCAAAGTGAACCACATTTTGTTTTCGATCTCTGAAAATGGGTCAGATTCAACAATTTGAACATGGAGCTGCTTTGAGTTCCCCATAACTATGGGACTAAACTATAGAGGGCCTTGAAAATGAAGATTTCAAAAGGAAAGTTTATTAATAATGATAATCTAGAAAGATATTAAGATATTTTGAATACTTTTAGGGTTATGGGCATGACAGCTTTGGAAAAGGAGTATTTATGGCACTCAGGTGTGTTCTATGCAATTGAGATGATAGAAAAACACCAGATACATTTCTAGTTTTAACATTATTTGTTCATCAGATATTCCTCTTTTTAAAAGAAAAAAGTATCAGCTGTATGCAATTTGACCCACATTTGGTTTCTGACCACTGAAAATGTGCACAATTTACCAATTTACTCATGGAGCCGCATTAAGATCTCCATATGTCTGGGATTGAACCATTGAGGGCCTTTAAAATGAAGATACTAAAAGGAACCAGAATCTAAAAGGATATTAATATACACAGGCATGCAAACTTGAGGCAGAAACACAAGAAACACCATTTTTTGAACAATCATTGTTGGCATATAATGAAACAAAAATTGATAAAGTCAACAGATTTTACTAACAGACCGACCAATCTCTGTGTAAAAATAAAATAATGATGCTGCCATCTTTCTAAAGTCATTTTTACACCCCTCTTTGGCTCCAAATTGCAGGTGAAATGGTCATTTTGACGACCCTCTACAAAACAGTGGATTATTCAGTAAATATTCATCTGTGACATTTAATATTTTGGCTTTCATCACTATTTATGTTTGTCTTTCTACAGAAAAAATATGAACAAAATCAAACATTTGAGCGGGGGAAGTTTCTGAAATGTGTTTGTTTTGTCACGGAACGACCCATCTTTATGATGAAGTTACTTGTGGCCATTTCATTTTGGTCATTTTGGTCAAATTATATAAAAAGTGTGAAAATATTAAATTGTGTGTACTTAGGATAAATGCAGCTTAAAGGCATAACATGAAATTACCTGTAGAAATACAAAGGACTGAGAAAAGAAGAATAAATAATTTGAGATATGATGGAAATGACACATAATAACATTCATTAAATCCATAATAATCATTTTCCTTAAAGGATTAGTTCACTTTCAAATTAAAATTTTCCTGATAATTTACTCACTCCCATGTCATCCAAGATGTTCATGTCTTTCTCTCTTCAGTCAAAAAGAAATTAAGGTTTTTGATGAAAACATTCCAGGATTATTCTCCTTATAGTGGACTTTAATGGACTCCAAATGGTTGAAGGTCAAAATTACAGTTTCATTGCAGCTTCAAAGAGCTTTAAACGAAACCAGACGAGGAATAAGAGTCTTATCTAGAGAAATCATCGCTCATTTTCTACATTTTTTTTTTTAATTTTATACATTTTAACCATAAATGCTCATCTTGAACTAGCTCTCTTCTTCTTCTTCTATATTTGATTTCCAGCAGTGTAGACACTGTTAAGTGTATTACTGCCCTCCACAGGTCAATGTTTGAACTAATTGTTATATACTTGTACTAGCATATTGTATATGACATTTTAGTTCAAACTTTGACCTGTGGAGGGCAGTAATACACTTAACAGCATCTACACTGCCGGAAATCAAATAGAGAAGAAGAAGAAGAAGAGAGCTAGGCTGCGTTCCAGTTCAGTTTTAGACACGCACTCACAAACTTCCCTAAACACTTCCCCTCGGGGGAATCCCTGCCGCCATTTTGAAGTGCGTTCCAATTCGTGAAGTGGACGAGGGAAGTTTATATGGACAGACCCTCACTCCCTCGATTTTGACCGAGGGAGCGAGTCTACTTCATATGTACACTTCAGGCAGCTCCATAACCCACAATGCAACACGATTGTGACGTCACCGCATATCGCGTTTAATATTGATATACCCCACCATAAACAACTCTATGATATATTAATTATTTTTTAAACATTTAAAACACACATATATACATATAGAATGCTGTATTAAACAATTTTGTAAGGGGAAAAAATAAATAATAAATCAGCTCCATTGCGGATTCCAAGTGATCAAGGGCTTAGGAAGTTCCAGTTCAGCCCATACAAAGGTTCTGCCAGAAGTGGGCACTCGTGCAACATAAGCAATGACGTACATCCGAGTCAACGAGACCGAGTGAAGTTAGCCAGGGAAGGGCATTTAAAAACCGAACTGGAACGCAGCCCTAGTTCAAGATGAGCATTGAAGCTCCATTGAAGTCCACTATAAGAAGAAAAATCCTGGAATGTTTTCTTCAAAAACCTTAATTTCTTTTCGACTGAAGAAAGAAAGACATGAACATCTTGGATGACATGGGGGTGAGTAAATTATCAGGAAAATTTAATTTGAAAGTTAACTAATCCTTTAATAAAAAAATAGAGAAATGACAGAACTGTCAACGAGACTTGATTCTCAAAATGTTTACAGGACCAAAGATAACATAAATATGACTAAATCATAATTATGACAGTCACAATTATGACATTAAAAGTTGAAATTAAGACAAAAACGTTTTGATCTCTTAATTATGACATGTTATGTGGCAGAAATGGCCTTCCATGGAGTTCTTCCGTTCAAAAATACAACAATAAATCAATTACACTTCAGTCAATGCTTGTATGATGATCATCAATAAGCTGTAATAATGCAGGATCAGTGACATCCATGTAATCAGCAGGTGTGAAGAACTCAAGTTAAATCATGAGAGACCTGACCTGGGCTGGTAAACTCACAGACAGGTAAGTATCTCCTGGAGGTCACATGAGTGTCTTTGACTCACCTAGAAATCTCACCCATGTGTCTCGATAAATATCCACTTCCTCGCTTTGTTTCTCGGGCGTGTGCTCCATACTGACCCGTGTGCGTGTGTCTGATATCTGAGGTAGAGCTCAATCAGATCAGATCAGATCAGATCAGCAGCTTGAATGTTGATATCAGATGTTCACATGCAGTCAGACGCGCCATACTGCGCTTGAGCTGAGGGACCGTCTGCAAATCACTCTCCCTTCACATTATTAACTCTTCCGATGTTTCCTTTGTGCTTCAGTCAAAACCTAAAACCAAAAGTCAATTACTTACTGTTTACATTGTTAATCACATGAGGGACTGATTCCAGAAATGAGGAGTGAGCACTAAATACTTGAACATAAAGTCTTGTATTTTAAAGTGTGTAGTTTGATCATGTGGAAAACATTTCATTTTCTCATTAAGATGACTGTTTTAGATGGATAATGCATGTTATTCGTATATAAACATGAGATTGATGTGGTTTAAAATAAATGTTCGCTGTTAGTGTCCGTTTCTTCGTGACTTTTATCAGTGTAATTTTACGATAGTCCTTAAACCAGTTCTTACGTAATATATTCCGGAAGTGAGGCGACTCTACAACAATAATAATTAATAATATTAACAATAAATTTTATTATTATTATTAATAATAATAATAATAATAATAATAATACAAACACATTAGCGATGCCTTACTGAGCTATAGATTAGGTTAAAACATTACTCTTAATTTTTTATTTTTCTAAAGTATGAGTTCTGCACATAAAAAAAAAAAAAAAAAATTTCATTGTACTAGATCGGTTATTAAATGTACAGAGTAACTATTTACTTTAAAAGTTACGTTGTTATTTTGGCAAATTATTATCATAAATCTTCGGTCCCGTTCGCTGATGTGTAAGGAGGGCTGGTGTATGATTGACAGGCGAGAGAGCAAATCGGTAGGCGTCTTGTAACAGCTGCAGCCAATCAGAAGACAGCATGGACTGACAGTAGGAATCGATGGCTGCGAGCGTGAATTCACCGGACGCGTTTGAATATCGTTGAATTTAAACAATGATTTCTGGATCATCGCTGGTCATTTTATTTGCAGCTTTCCGCTTTGGTTTATGTGATGACGGTCATGAAATGGAAGAGTTTTTAAAGAGAGAGTATTCACTGTCAAAACCTTACCAGGGTAAGAGATGAACGCATCAGTTGATTGTTCACGCGATCTCTGACTCTCATATAGTAATAATATCAATATTTCACATTTATGATCAGTCTGACACAGTTTGCGTGTGTTTACATGTCTTTAGCTGTTGTATGAGTTATTTCACGTGTTTTATTATGAAGGGCGTGATTTGCTTTGAAAATTGGGCGGTTTATCAGAGTTCTGATTCGTTTATTTTATTTGTTTACTTTTTGCTAAATGTTTTATAACACACATGCAGAGTTGTTTAATGCCCTTAAATAATATTTTTTTGCACAGGATACATAGATATATTATTTAAGCATCAAGAACCTTTTGACAATTTAAACTTCGCTTAACATGATTTTCAGATATTGTTTTTATTTCATCAAGCTCTTAATGATTTATGTAATCAGTTTTTTTCTGAAATCACTCATCATTTGAGCAGAACACATTTTACACAGAGAAAACTATAATTCATGAAGGTCCAGACTTTAAACTGTGTATTAATCTCATTAAAATGTTCATAGTTCTTGTTATTGTGGCATTTGTTAAAGCTGTAACTACAGGTAAGACCATTGATGGCTCCTCATGCTTACAGGCCAGTGTAAATTATGTAATTAAAACAATCTATAGTGCTTTCTATGAAGAATAGTAGCCTAGAAACTAAAACATGCGATGAATTCTTGCAAGGCTGGTCATCCCAGGTGAAAAAAAAAAAAAGTACACTTCTATTATGAACTTAAAATGCTCTATTTGCACGCACTAATTTTTTACTTAATATACTAGAAATTCTTATTTAGTACTTCTTAAGACAATCTTAAAGGATTAGTTCACTTTCAAATTAAAATTTCCTGATAATTTACTTACTTCCATGTCATCCAAGATGTTCATGTCTTTCTTTCTTCAGTCGAAAAGAAATTAAGGATTTTGATGAAAACATTCCAGGATTTTTCTCCATATAGTGGACTTCAATGGAGCCCAAACGGTTGAAGGTCAAAATTACAGTTTCAGTGCCGCTTCAAAGAGCTTTAAACGATACCAGACGAGAAATAAGAGTCTTATTTAGAGAAACCATCGCTCATTTTCTAAAAAAATAAATAAAATATCTATTTTAACCACAAATGCTCATCTTGAACTAGCTCTCTTCTTCTTCTCTATTTGAATTCCAGCAGTGTAGACACTGCTAAGTGTATTACTGCCCTCCACAGGTCAAAGTTTGAACTAAGTTGTCATATTCAATATGCTAGTGCAAGTATATAACAATTAGTTCAAACTTTGACCTGTGGAGGGCAGTAATACACTTAGCAGTGTCTACACTGCTGGAATTATAATAGAGAAGAAGAGAGCTTGTTCAAGATGAGCATTTATGGTTAAAACTTATATAATTTTTTATTTAAAAAAAAAAAAAAAAGCAATGGTTTCTCTAGATTAGACCCTTATTCCTCATCTGGTATTGTTTAAAGCCCTTTGAAGTTGCACTGAAACTGTAATTTTGACCTTCAACCGTTTGGGCTCCATTGAAGTCCACTATATGGAGAAAATCCTGGAATGTTTTCATCAAAAACCTTCATTTCTTTTCGACTGAAGAAAGAAAGACATGAACATCTTGGATGACATGGGGGTGAGTAAATTATCAGGAAAAATTAATTTGAAAGTGAACTAATACTTTAAAAACATCTAAGTGTACTTAACCGTGCGATTTTGAGACGCCATGAATATGAACTAAAATGTGCTTTTAATATACTATCTCCGTATTAACAGTTACTATCATAAAAATACACTTACTTGTAGGTCAAAAATTGTACATAAGGCACATTTAATGTCCAACATCAAATATTTTAGCAAGATGTATATTTTAGTCAGAATTATTGTGCTTTTATTGCGTCCCGTCTGTTTAGCGCGCAGCAGTGCTCGTTCACTGTGAAGTTTAGCAGCAAAATGGAAATTTACAGATGGAGAATAATGTCTCAAACGCATAAAATAGCACAAAATGTATGCTGTTTCCTATGGTGGATCGATTTGATCCATGATCGACCTCTAGGGCTGCTTAAGAAAAGTTATCTTGCAGTTATCTTGACTAGGTAAACCTGGATCAAATTAGCGCATGAACTTCAATTAACTTTTATGAAACCGCTTTAGCCCCAACTCATTTGTTAGGTTCATTCAAGTCAGGTTTTGGAGTTTATTCCAAAGCTGTTTTAGTGCCAAACCCCCTCATGGAAGAAGTAGTGTTTACAAGTGCGACAATGAGCGCTTATTAGGATCAATTAAACGCAGGATTTTCAAAACTATGTGAAGATCATGGCGCCATTGCTGTAAACTTGCACAGCGTTCTTAAATGAATAATTTATTAGATGCAGGCTGATCTGTTATCGCAGGGACATCATCAGTTGTGTTTGCAGGTGTTGTGTGTTTGATCATGTGTGTGTGTGTGTGTGTGTGTGTGTGTGTGTTTGCAGGTGTGGGCGTCTCAGGTTCGTCTCACTGGGAGCTGATGGGAGACGCTCTGGTCACCACGGATCATGTGCGTCTCACTCCAGACCAGCAGAGCAAACAGGGAGCCATATGGAGCCGAATAGTGAGTGCACTTCATGACTAATGATCCCTTACTAGTGCCTGTCGGTCTTAAAGGTGCAATATGTAATATTTTCTGTCGCTAGAGGCCTATTCAAAACAAAGGCGTAGCTTGATGATGGCAAGTTTGAGCGCGGAATCTTGGGACATGTCGACTTCACATCACAGCCGATGGAAAAGAATAGGGATAGGATGCAGGAAGAAATCATGTTCATGGATGTGATTATTAACGTTACTGTAGTGTGAATCAGAGCAGGAGCGAGTGTTGTGGAGCTGAACGAGGAGCTGGAGCAATTGATCAACACACGCCTCACGAGTAGCGGGACTTTTATTATGACACAGTCGCCGGCGCCGCGTCCGCTTTTCCGGTCATGAGTATGAGGTAACGCAGCTCTGTTTATCATATTAGATACATTTGAGTGTGTTGAAAATGATGTTATAACGTTACTCTGCGCATTCACTCGGCGGCTGCTGTGAGACACTGTTACACACTGCAGTAAGATAGATCAATTTTACAATATCATTAATAAATGCTGGATGGCTTGTGTTGATAAATGGCATGCAATTAATTTTAAAATGCATTTTATGCTGTATTACTGTTACTAAAAATAAAGCTGCATCTGATTATGCTATGTTAGCTACTTGACAAAATAGTGTTTTTCTCTGAGGCATGGTAAAGCATGGTACTCGCTGTAAATCGAGACAATTAGATTTAAACAATAAGACTAAACGTGTTGAGCTATATAACAATAATTAGTTTTCTGTCTATAAATATATCAAAACAGTTGTTCCCTTGTCTATTAAAACATGTAAATATTAAAGCGTCTTTAGTGTTTCCATAGTTTCTACAAAATAAAACCGGAAACCGAGGGTAACGCGGGTATTACGCAATTGTCAGGCGACTCCTCACACGTCCTGGAGCCTTGATTAAAATTGCAATTTTCTCACGATTTACAAATAGTTGCAAACATTTGGGATATTGTAAGTACTCAAGTGAACAAAATATATAACACTGGCCTAGTGGTTTTTGGATATTTTACTGCAAAATTCTTACATATTGCACCTTTAAAGTGACATTGTACAATTTAACAACAATTTTTTTAAAAGTTTCAAAAATTACATTTTCAATGCCCTACGAAATGAGTTTTCTTTTTCCCAAATCCTGTGCTTTCCTTTTTAATTTTACTGAATTCCATTTAAATGGTTTAATTGACTTTTAATAATCAGATTTTTATTTTTCTGGATTAAAGATAGTACAAAAACCTCTTAAACTAACCTTCAAATGTGTTTAGTTGATGGGAATGTGAATATTATATTTCAACAAAAAACAACCAGTAATGACTATGACTGAACACTGTGTGTGTGTGTGTGTGTGAAGCCATGTCATCTGAGGGATTGGGAACTACAAGTTCATTTTAAGATTCACGGTCAAGGAAAGAAGAATCTGAACGGTGACGGTCTGGCCGTGTGGTACACGAAGGAGCGCATGCAGAAAGGTCAGATTTCTGCTGAATCGAGTTACATTTCTCCAGTGCATTAATAACTCATATTCAGAACCAAGCAGTCGTGTCTTCAGCACAAACAAACACTGCAAGACTGATCAGGGTTTATTTGGTAATGGTCGTCTCTCACTGATTGCAGGTCCGGTGTTTGGAAACAGGGATTTCTTCACTGGTCTCGGTGTGTTTGTGGACACGTATCCCAATGAGGAGAAACTTCTGGAGGTACAGGAATAAAAGTCTGTCTTATCAATGACGTTACAGTATATATCTGTGTGCAGTACTGAGAACAATCCTTCACAAACACATCTGTTGAAGGACTGTGATTTATATCATGTGCCAGGAGGAAATATCAGATTACATTTACAAGGATCCATTGTCGTTGTTTGTAATAATACAGTGAGATTTAAGTAGTCAACCGCACAGAGATTCGATCTCACCGTAATCAACAGAAACTAAAGTCTAAATTGAGAGATGCTTGATGCTTTTTTTTAAAGGTGCTCTTGTTTGTTTTCACTTTTTTAACTTTAGTGTGTAATGTTGCTGTTTGATAAAAGTTACGACGCTCGAAGTTCAATACAAAGGGATTTCTTTGTGATGGTGACATCACAAACCCTAAAATTTACATAAACCCGCCCCAGAGAACACTCAACAAAGGGGGTGGGGCCATGTTGGGCTGCTTTAGAGAAGAGGAAGAGTTGTTGTAGTCGAGTGTTGTTGTCATGCTGTCATTTTACGCCGGACTGCTTCACAAACGAGGATCAATTCAACACAAAAGATGAACATGACTGCACATGCTAGTGGATGAGTTGAATCAACTCCACAGCAACTACATCAATTTATCCACTAACCATTCAGAAACGTCTAAAAGTTGTAACTTCTTCCTGAGTCTCTCCATCAGTGTCGACTCCGGTTTGAACAATGTAAGGCTGAACACTTTCCTCATTTTGGCTGCGTGAGATTCTCCAGCTTTGTTGTTGTTGAGCTGTTAAAGCCCCGCCCTCTTCTGGAAAGGGGGCGGAAGCAGCAGCTCATTTGCATTTAAAGGGACACACACAAAAATGGTGTGTTTTTGCTCACACCCAAATAGAGGCAAATTTGACAAGCTATAATAAATGATCTGTGGGGGATTTTGAGCTGAAACTTCACAGACACATTCTGGAGACACTAGAGACTTATATTACATCTTGTGAAAAGAGGCATAATAGGTCCCCTTTAAAATAAGAGATAAACACTGAGACAAAGAAGAAAGTCACACAGGTTTGGAACAACATGATCAAGTAATGCATGCAAGAACCTTTAAACGATCATTTTTGAAAACTTTACAGCATAAAGCACCATCAGCAGTCTTTGTTCCTGCAGTTCTTCTATAGATACAGATTGTTCTCAACATTCAAAACCGCTGCTTAATCTTGGCGTGAGACATCAGCCTGTCTTTCTTGTTAAAGCCAAACCCAGACTCGCCCATCAGACTGACAAACAGAGACGTGTGAATCATCATTCTACAGAACACGTTTCTACTGATCCAGAGTCAGGTTGCATTGTGCATTTACACCACTCCATCCCACGCTTGACATTGTACTGGGCTGCTTGACATGGAAACCCACTCCATGAAGCTCCCGCTGCACAGTTTTTGTGCTAATATTAAAGCAGGTGGAAGTTTGAGACTCTTCAGCTGTTGAATCAGCAGAGCGGTGGTGACTTTTACGCACCATGCGCCTCAGTACTCAGTTCTCTCAATGACTTTATATGATCTTCCGCTTCATGGCTGAGTTGCCGCTGTTCCTAAACTCTTCCACTTTCCAATAATACCACTTAAATTGGCCCTTAGTATATCTAGCAGGGATGAGATTTATTGAGAAGGTGCCATTATATCACGGTGCCACGCTTGAATTCACTGAGCTCTTTACAGTGCTTGATTTTATACACATGTGGCAATGGGTCTGATTGAAACACCTGAATTCAATAATTAAAGGGTTAGTTCACCCCAAAATGAAAATTCAGTCATTAATTACTCACCTTCATGTAGTTCCAAACTCATTAGACTTTCATTCTTCTTCAGAACACAACTGAAGGTCTATTTGATGAAATCTGTGAGATTTCTGTCCCTCCATTGACTGCCTTCACAACTACCACTTTGGCACTTCAAAAAGATCATAAAGAGAGCGGAAAACTAATCCATATGAATCGAGCAGTTTAATCCAAATTTTCTGAAGTGACTCAATTGCTTTATATGATGAACAGGTTTAATGAAAGGCTTCACGCACATGTAAACATTGATTAGAGAACATAAGCAGAAGCTCAGCCGAACTTGAATGACACTCAAGAACAAACCTCTTGCAGAAGCTCAGACGTGCTGTGTAACCAATGAAGTTTTTATGTGTTACGAAGCATGTTTGAGCTTGAGGTTTGTTCTTGTGCGTTATTCAGGTTTGGTTGATCTTCTGCTTATGTTCTCTAAAGATTCATTTCAATGCTTTTGCGTTCTCTTTTAGAAAAGTTTTGCATAGCATTCATCCGAGAAACTTTGTGTTCGCTCACAAAGAGCTTTTGACTGGTTCATCTCTTATGATTGTGCCAATGTATTTTACAAACTGTGAATAAAAACACTTTGAATGGCATATAATATTTTTGTTTGATATTTACAGATGTTTTGTACAGAAGAGGATTAGGGCCAAGCAATAATAAAAAAATAAAACCATCTCGAGAGTAAAGTTGTTAAAATTTTGAGAAAAAAGTCGAGATAAAATGTTGAGAATAAAGTCATTAAATTCCAAGAAAAAAGTTGTTAAATTATGAGAAAAATGTTAAATTTCAAGAAAAAAGACAAGATAAAAAGTTGAGAATGAACTCATTAAATTATGAGAAAAAAGTTGTTAAATTACGAGAACAAATTTGTTAAATTACGACTTTTTTCTTGTAATTTAATGACTTTATTCTCAACATTTTATCTTGACTTTTTTTCTCGTAATTTAATGACTTTTTTTCATAATTTAATGAGTTTATTTTCAACATTTTATCTCAAATTTTTTCTCGAAATTTAACATTTTTCTCATAATTTAACGAATTTGTTCTCGTAATTTAACAACTTTTTTTCTCGTAATTTAATGAGTTTATTCTCAACATTTTATCTCAACTTTTTTCTCGAAATTTAGCGAGTTCTCAACATTTTATCTCAACTTTTTTCTCGAAATTTAACGAGTTTTAAAGTTGTTGAATTTCGAGGAAAAAAGTCGAGATAAAATGTTGAGAATAAAGTCATTAAATTATGAGAAAAAAGTCATTAAATTACGAGAACAAATTCATTAAATTGCGACATTTTTCTCATAATTTAATGACTATTCTCATAATTTAATGACTTTTTTCTCATAATTTAATGACTTTATTCTCATAATTTAATGTTTATTCTCAACATTTTATCTCGACTTTTTTCTCATAATTTAATGACTTTTTTTCTCATAATTTAATGAGGTTGTTCTCGTAATTTAACGACTTTTTCTCGTAATTTAATGAGTTTATTCTTAACATTTTATCTCAACTTTTTTCTCAAAATTTAACGAGTTTTTTCTCGAAATTTAACAACTTTAATCTCAAGATGTTTTTTTTAGATATTTTTTTATTATTGCTTGGCCCTAATCCTCTTCCATAGTTTGGGGATTATTTTATGGCACCAAAATCTCGTTTTTAGTTTACAGTAGGTTACCAAAGGCTAAATATGCAGCCTAATGTCTACTTATAATTTATTACTTTAACAGTTAAACTAATCAAGAGCAAAATTAAAAATGTGCATGTATGTACATTACATTAACTAACACTTTAAGAGGTGTGTTTTGATGCATTTGTGCACATAGTATATGTTTTCACAAGTGAATGCTCACAGTGTTTGTGTTTGTCTGGTTTTAGGCTCAGAGGAAGCGATACACGCCACGCACGCAGGTAACTAACCGTTCGCTAGTCAAGCACATCGCTGGGTTAGTGCTGCTGACTGGTTGTGGATCATGTGTTGGTTCTGTACAGCGTCTGGTGACTGTCGTCTCTTGTCGTTGTCGCTAGCGGATCTTCCCGTACGTGTTGGCCATGGTGGGTAACGGCACCATCAGCTACGATCACGATCGGGACGGGCGACCCACAGAACTGGGCGGCTGCAACGCCATGGTGCGCAACCTGAGGCACGACAGCTTCATCTTCATCAGATACGTGCGCCGCAGGCTCACGGTGAGTCTCAGACTCTCCTTCGTGATGAATGTGTCACAATCACACACACAGAAAGAGTTGACCTGTCTGTGTGCAGATCATGCTGGATATCGATGGGCAGCACGAGTGGAGAGACTGTCTGGACGTTCCTGGCGTTCGTCTGCCGCAGGGCTTCTACTTCGGCGCGTCAGCCGTCACTGGAGATCTGTCAGGTGAGACGCTCGTGTGCGAGACCTTCACCGTCACACAGAGCTTGTGCTGAGATTCTCTGTGTGTGTGTGTTTCAGATAACCATGACCTGATCTCCATGAAGCTCTACCAGCTGACCGTCCTGCGCAGCAAACAGGAGGACGAGGAGCAGGAGGAGGTCTTGGTTCCCAGTGTGGATAACATGGACTTGCTGAGACGTGAGTACGAGCTGATAATCAGCTGACGTGTGACGACATGTGTAGGGCTGGACATTTGCACACGTCACCATTTCATTCGATTGACAAGCTTGTGATTGGATTCAGTTCCGATCTCAGTTTGATTATATATCGATTCATTTTGATTTATATCAACAGTACAAGTCATTTTTTCTCAAAAGCCATGTTTCCACCTCAGGAACTTTCTCCAGGAGATAGGGAATTTGGGTTGGTACTCGGTGTGTTTCGACAGCAGCTAAATGAAGTTCCAGGTAAAAATTTCCCCCTCAGAAAGTCGCTGCTCACGAGGTGGTACTTTTTCAAAGTTCAGGAACTTTCGGGGATGGGACTTGCTGATTGGTTTACTCCAGAAAAATGGCAGATGGAGCAATAATAACTGACATGATCCATGATAACATGATATTTTTAGTGATATTTGTAAATTGTCTTTCTAAATGTTTTGTTAGCATGTTGCTAATGTACTGTTAAATGTGGTTAAAGTTACCATCGTTTCTTACTGTATTCACGGAGACAAGAGAGCTGTCGCTATTTTCATTATTAAACACTTGCCGTCTGTATAATTCATAAACACAACTTCATTCTTTATAAATCTCTCCAACAGTGTGTAATGTTAGCTTTAGCCACGGAGCACTATCAAACTCATTCAGAATCAAATGTAAACATCCAAATAAATACTATACTCGCATGATCAGATATGCTGCATGACAAACACTTTGTAAAGATACATTTTGAGGGTTATATTAGCTGTGTGAACTTTGTTTATGCTGTTTAAGGCGAGCTCAGGGGCCGAGAGCGTGAGGAATTAAAGGGGCCGCGCGCTGAATCGGCGCATTTATAATGATGCCCCAAAATAGGCAGTTTAAAAAATTAATAAAAAAAATAGATGGGGTATTTTGAGCTGAAACTTCACAGACACATTCAGGGGACACCTTAGACTTATATTACATCTTGTGAAAAAACGTTCGATGGCACCTTTAAGCTTATATGCAGAGGATGAAATCCAGCAGGAGCTGGAAAGTCACACACAGTCCTACATCACCGGACTCAATCTTCACGGTACTTTAGACCGTGATGGAAACGCAGACATCAACAGGTCAGGGGAAAAAGTTCCTGGGACAAATTGTTCCAGGCAATTTCAGTGGAAACAAGGATAACGTAAAAATCCCTCTGAACTAAAGCTGAAAGGTAAATGTGACGTTACGTGTTACATATTGTTCTCAAGCTGTTTTAGGCTACGGCGACACTGCAAGCCTTAATGCTCAATTCCGATTTTTGTTCAGATCTGATTTTTTTTTGTATAGCTGTTCACATTAATGTTAAATGTGGCCAATATCAGATTTCCAGTGTGAACAGATCATGGTTCTGAACTGACCTGCATGTGCAAAAGAAGGATGTAAACGGGGTTGCCAGGTTTTTAACTACAAAATCCTCTATTGCTTCTCAAAACTAGTCCGAAACGAGCCCAATCATGTTCCTTGGAGTATCCCTGTAAAAATCGCGCTCTGGGGGTTAAATATATCGCGTTAGTGCGGTCGCTTCAACCCACAGAGTTGCAAAACAACCTGCGACAACAGTGAAAAAGTAACTAAATTATGTGGGAAAATCACAGACTTGGCAACACACAGCACGCCGTCATACGCAAGTTTACATGGAGGGAATTAAAGTAAGCGATTATGCGTTTATTTATAGTGTGATCTGCCGCGGAAGCCAGCAAAATGATGTTCAGGCAATATGAAAAATAAAATAACTTTTATGATACAAGACCTCATGTTTTCCTCGTATTATAGAGCTGTCTCTGTAATTCTTCCGAGTTCTGACACATCACTGTCCTTCTACTGACTTCCTTTCTCTTGATAACGTTGGGTGTGTGAAATCTTTGAATAGACTCCCATGAGCGCAGAACTGTGACAAATGTTGATCTCGAGTGACACACATATGGAAGTGGCACAAATCAGAATTGAAAAGATCAGATTCCATGTGGTTTGTGCTGTTCACACTGTCATGGGGAAAACGGATACGAGTCACATGTGAGCAAAAAAATCTGATTTGGGTCACATTTACCTGCAGTGTGAACGTAGCTTTATTGACGTCTTTAACACTGATTAATTGATTACATGAGACATGATTCATTTCAGTAAGTTGTTCTGTATCTTTCAACATTCCTTCTGATGTTCATTCATGTTTATTTGGTGCTGTAACTAGTAGTAAAGAGGAAGAGCTGGTCGGTTCACGAGGCACATAAACATTTATTGACTGCATGTTGTGATATAACTGACAGAATTTCAGTTTCAAATGACAAATATTATTGTGATTAATGGATGGCAGGAGCTAAAAATAATGTTTGGTGAAGTTTTGTTCACGCATCATCTGAAAACAGCACAGACTAAAAGATCTTGAGATTTAAGAAGTAATATTGTTTCATCAAAATGAGTGTGTGTGTGTCTCTCAGCGTACACAGACGTGGAGGGCATGAGCAGCATCAGCATCTTCTTCTGCGTCCTCTTCTCCATGCTGGGTGTGTTTCTGCTGGCGGTGGTCGGACTCGTGATGTACGGACACTGGAGCGAGAGCCGTCGCAAACGCTTCTACTGACACACTTCCTGTCTGAGTGAGAATAACGTGAAGCGCTGGAGCAGCGAGCGTGTGGACGGGACGCTTTGAACTCTCGATCTGTCATCCGGATTCAGCTCAGCAGCTGATGATGATGAAGACCGTACAGCGTCAGGTGTGACTGACATCACGAGTCTCAGATGTCAATGTCTTTCTCAACCACCTCTGCTTCTGTATTGCTGCACAGCAGCTGCCTTCATTCTCTCAACCAGTGCTGTATTTATGTTTTATATTATTAATTTATTTATTGTACAGAATGTCTAACATCTTGTCATCTGTCTCGATTCAAATGGGAAATCTGAAAAGCCCATGGAATCAGAATTGAAGTTTTGTTGTCCATCCTATCCAGTGTTATCTGTACGCCACTGCTGAAACACTTACGTTGAATCATGTCCGTCGCTGTCGGCTGCCGAAGCACAAAGATCTCATGCTGTTATAAACTCATTCAAAGATGTGACTAACTACTATACTGCAATAGTACAGTGCAGAATTGCAGAAACTAACCAGCTCGTCTAAGTTTCTTTTTTTTGATTGTTTTAATCATAAACCCACTTAATTTAGATCATTTTTCAGTATCTTGATTTAAGAATGTTTAGATATTTGTACTGGAAAACAAGACACAAACACTGAGGAAGAGCATCATTTTTTGCAGTGCGCCGATCACTCTGATTGTGTTTTCTGACGTATAGCATTTACATCTGTCAGATCAGACATGCACGTGTTTATATTCAGTGCTGGGTAGTGACTGATTACATGTGGATCTGGATCATGTAGTCAGATTCCAAAATGAAGTACTTGTAATTAGACTAAAGTTACTTTTCTCTTGATTACATGTTATTCTCACAATGACAGTAAATTACTCCTAATTCATTGCTTCTGTTTCTTTTTATTTTCAATTTTCCTTTCTAAAAAAGTCTGCTTATATACATTCAGAAGGTCATCCAGGTTTGACGAATTGCACACAGAACAGCCAGTTATAGAAATCATTTCACAAAGTGTTTTTTATTATTGCATATCTAATGAGCTTCTGACATACACAATTATTATTTGAAATGTCACTCAGTGAGTCATTTAACCATGTTTTACTGTCTCTGAAAGGCTTTTGTCTTGCAAACACATTAAAATGTACAAATTCACATAATTTCATATTTCCATGCAATGCAAAGTTGGGATTCCCCAACTTTTTTGTCAGCTGATTTTAAGTTAAGCCACTACAGGTAAAAACTAGAAGAGTAACAAAGTACCGTAAACACACTGTACTACAAACCAGTGTTTATAATTATGATCAATTAAAAGACAACAAAAATGCATACATTTTTATTCAGCTAAAATAACGAAGTGGATGAAACTGAGAGCCTCGAAAATTCAAGGTAAAAACGGACCATTTCTGCCCTCTTAAATTGATTTCCTAAATTGATAAGCTTTTTCCCCAAATCTTACTAAATGCATCAATTCTTAGATTAATAAATTAAATCAGAAATATAGCTGCAAGCAACAATTAAGGGGCCAAGCACAACAGAAGCAAACAAGAACACTAGCAGCAGACCAACAGTGTCATAATGAGACAAAGACATTGCATGTCAATTTTGAAGTCAATCAGACCAACAGTTCTGTAGTTAGAGTTAATTTCATGTGTTGTTAAATTACAGTGCCACCAAGTGGCGCAGACCCACCGCTTTTTTGTGTGTCCTCAGAGTGCCCCCATACATAAGGGTGTCATATTTGGTGAAAATATCTCATTTCGTTTAGGTGTTACAGCAACATTTATATGAATGAACACTTAAATTACCCACACCTCACTCTGATAGAATTTTTTTGCCACTATCAAAATTATGACATTGGCATTTAGTCAACAACTCATGTTTCTGATTTTCCTACGGTGGTTTCATCTCGATCGGACAAAGTTTCTAAGATATTTGCAAATGTTGTTTAAACGTTAAATCACAACGTTGCACTAACCATAAGGCGAAACCTAGCATGATTGGTATCGTTGAACTCTGCAAGGATTTTCACTCCTGTGAAAAGTCAACCACATGCAAAGTTATAAGAATGTTAATAATTTTTCACTACTAGGTGGCGCTGGTCCGAAACTTCCATGATGACCCATACAGAGTTTCGTAATTATTTGTTCATGTGTTCGTAAAGCATTTTACTGCAAAATTCAAAATGGCCGATGCCCAAAATGGGTGATGTGGGAAAATTCATTCCCCATGGGATCATTAGACTCGGCATGACGCCCCAAATCTAATTTTTGGACAAACCGTTCAGAATTTATAAGCGAAAACATCCATTTTGTACCTCCAGACCAGTAGGTGGCGCTGTGCCAAAACGCAGGATGTAACTTCAAGTCATGCTTGTAATGACGTACCAGCCCTGCGTCCCAATGTCCATACTATCCATCCTAAATAGTATGTGAGATTAAAATAAGTGTGTCCCAATGCATAGTATGTTGAAAAGAGTATGCCAAAAGTCCCCGGATGGTCTACTATTTCCGGTAGATTTTCGAAGTGTGGATCCGTGCACACTATAGAGGCTAATATTGCCCACAACCCATTGCGCATTGGACGAGGATTCAATTCAGAACTACAAACACGAGTAAAAAGTTAAAAAACTACAAAACATGGCGGATATACGCAATCGACGCTGAGAGATTTGAGTGACTAATAATCAGTTTAACCTGATAGAAAATATATATTTAATGTTACCCGTGTTATTTTTCATCTGCAAATACCAATGTGGACTTTTATAAAGATCCGAATGGCCATTAACTTTTAAATGCATCATTATGCATTAATATGAGGAGAGTTCTCCACATGAAAGACCCGTGACAGCAGATCAAAAATTAACTAAATGAAATGTGGAGGATGTAAGATGATTGACAGGCCAGTTTACGGTGACAGGATGCGACAGAGAGAAAAGACGCGATTGTATGACGTGTTAGTATGTCCCAAAGCTTGTCTACTCTTTTACTACACACTCAAAATTAAGTACTTTTTGTTCACAGAAAGAGTACATACTTATAGGGCGTAGTATAAGTAGGCGAATTGGAACGCAGCACAAGTTTGGTCTGAATACGATAAAGCATTGAGGAGTTAGAGCCTTGTGTCTATTTCCGCAAGCACTACGTAAAATTCATTTGCAAATCAACTTGTATTCCACAACTTTTATGGTCTGGTTCATTTTTCATGAAAATGGCCTAGGAGGAGTTAGAAAAAGTATGTTTTGATTTAAATCGTCTTGAGCCAAGAAATCGGATGAAAAAAGAATTTTGTTTCTAGCGTTTTAATGTTCAAAAGTTATTAGCATAAATATAAGTGCAAGTTTGGACAGTTGGTGGCGCTAGAGACTCCAAATTTGCTATGGTGACAGTTCAGACTGGCCTCTATCAGTGGGTCAAATTTCATAACTTTCCCATAAGTGGTTCGATGAGTGGCCATAGTCATCCTGAGCGGAAGAAGAAGAACGCCAACGGATACAATAGGTGCCTGGCAGGTTTTATTTTCACATTCCCTGGGATGTGGATGAAAACATATTAATAGTAATAATCATGATCAATGCATGAATAGTATGCGGTCATGGGTGAATCTAATGATGTGATCAGATGAACATCAGAAACACAGACAGAGGGCTGAGTGCCAAAGCTGGTTTATTGTTTTTATTACAAAAATAAAATACAAATGACTATAGAGACACAGCAGACGTCTTTCTAAATAATGCGACAGTAGAAACGCCACACGGCTGTCAGTGCTGCAATCACAGATCAAACACACCTGTAGGTCTGTGAACATCATCATCATCATCATCACCTGCTGTCAGAAAACCTGACGGACGGTCAGATGTTCGTTACACACTTCAGCTCTACTATTATAAATGAGTATGAAGTCAAAACAGCTCAACGTGCTTTACAGAAGAGCTGGCGCTGTGATTTGGCTCGATATTAAACGTCACTTATTATTAGACACATATTTGAACAGAAGAAATCATCAATCCGTGATGCCTCAGATTTCACCTAAAACAGTTCCTGGATGAAACAGAGGCGTTTATGAACAACAGACGAGTTATTGAGTTAGCACACAAACTAAGAAATCAGAAACCAGAGTCATGGCTTTCAGTCGCGGGCAGACGGACGCAGTAATGAGTGTCCGTCGAAGAGATCAATCTAGATGAAGGCTTTCGCCGGATCGCACGTGAACATGAGAGCGTATTGCTGATGCCGCGGCGGGTCCTCGTGTTTTGCATAGCCTAGTTAGTTAGTCTGGTTCTCCAGCGGGAAAAAGGCACAGAATCTGTAAACTTTGCAGGAATTGCGTTGGATTCGGAGAAATGTGAGGACGACAGCGTCCTTCAGTGCAACACACAGGAAACAAATGAGAGTTCAGAGGGATGATGGGAAAACAAGCGTGACGGACACCAGGGAACAACCGCAAACATTCTGAAACGACACTGATTTTAGCCCTTAATGCAGGTAAACATCAAGTGAAGGAGATTCACTACATAACCGTCATGCAACTATCAGCCTGAGGCTCTACGTTTTGTGCTTTACTAATAAACCTAAATCATAATGGTCGAGTCATGTGACGCTGCTGATGTCACCGACGCCGGACACCGCGTCCTGCTGCTCAACACACACACACAGACGCTGGTTTACAGTAGCAGTGCGAGAAGGTAAAGGCCACGATCTTCCAGATCAGCAGATGAGATATACACAGGTATGAGACGATCAGCTGACTGTGTTTATCTGCTCTGTCAGCGCTCAAGGGATTTTCAGGCACACAAACATATGAAAACAGACACGCCCTTTAAACTCTGTGTGTGTGTTGCTCCTCAGGGGCGAGACGCGCAGGAGACAGTCCCACTGGGGCCGCAGTCGCGGTGAAAAACAAGCAGTGGATCATTAGCTCAGTCTGAGTCGAGCAGAGGAAAGCGAGAGGGATGCTGGGAAACGGACACACGCGGTGCTGTAGAAACGTAGTTCAAGTCTCGCTCATCCATAATCCGCTGGCGTCACACAAGGCGCTCGGCGGCGGCAGCAGCAGGTTCGGCCGCGAGATCCTTCCCGGCATTAGAGCAGCATCCGCCGGCCGCTCCCTGACACACATCGCCCTCCTCCGGCCCCTCGCCCTCGTCCAGCCGGCACACGCACACCTCGATGCCCGAGTCGCCCGTCACGTGTCTGCGTCGACCGCTAGGCTCCGGCTCCGGCTCCTCCTGCGCGGGCGGCTGTGGGGCGTCCGGAGGAGACTCGGAGTAGGGCGGAGGGGGCGTCGGCGGGTGAGCCACCACCTCCTCATAGTCGGGCAGCTTACAGTCCGTCCAGAAGCCTGGAAGAGACAGAGACACACGGATCAGAGCGATCGGCCCATACTGTTGTCACAGCATTTCATTTAAAACACATCCACAATAATTCCTGACATGACATTTTATGTATTTTATATAATATTTACTAATAGAAAACAGATTTTTACTTCAGATGGCAACTTCTTGATTTTTTACAAATAAAGGAACTGTTAAAAATATGAATAAATAGGAAGTAAACACTCAGTAATCTGATGTTTGTGTGCGAATGTGGAACTGTATAGGGGACATATCATGAAAATCTAACTTTTTCCATGTTTAAGTGCTATAATCAGGTCCCCGGTGCATCTACCAACCCAGAAAACATGAAAAAGAACAACCCAGTAACTTTGTTTAGGTAAGCTTTTCTCTGCAAGCATGTGAAAAAATGAGCCACTCAGATTTCGCTCCCTTTGTGACGTAGGAAGGGGATCTTATTATAATATTACCGCCTCTTAATCTGCACGTTTCCACTTCCGCCACTGCCATTTCGCAAGCGACATCGGTGTACCAGTTCTGACACCATGGCAAAAGTTCAAGCAAAGCATGCTAACTGTTCTGTTGTTGCTGCACAGATGAGCACTGAACAATATATAGAGTCTCATTAGCTTGGATAGCCTGAAGTTGACCCTGGCAAGCTCGAATACTAAAAAAGGAGCGTCTCTGTCCGAGAGATATTTTGGAAAATATATTCGACCATTCACAGCATTTGATAATCATAAACGTTAGCCTGGTGTGTATGGCTCTGTTTGGCAAACAAGTACACTATGTATAGTGGGTGTCCATACAGGTTTTGCACAAAGATGAACATGACGGCACATGCTAGTGGATGAGTTGAATCAACTCCACAGCAACTACATCAATTTATCCACTAACCATTCAGAAACGTCTAAAAGTTGTAACTTCTTCCTGAGTCTCTCCATCAGTGTCGACTCCGGTTTGAACAATGTAAGGCTGAACACCAACACTGACAATCCTCATTTTGGCTGCGTGAGATTCTCCAGCTTTGTTGTTGTTGAGCTCATTTGCATTTAAAGGGACAAACACAAAAACGGCGTGTTTTTGCTCACACCCAAATAGGGGCAAATTTGACAAGCTATAATAAATTATCTGTTCTCAGCACTCTTAAAATAAAAGTCCTGCTTCCGACATGTTGGAAAAACATAACCAATACCGATGATTATAAAATGCCAAATATGGGCCAATACATCAGGTGACCACTAGATCAGAGTACTGCTCAACTCCACTAAAACAACAGATGCGACACATGCTCAGAGCAGCAGGAGCGTATCCATGCGTTTGACTAGCTGCGCATTGTATAAATGGAGTTAACTACTTAGTTAGTTGCCCTCAGAGAAGGGATGGGTTGGTGACTGTGTGATGCGGCTGTACTCACGCAGGTTGAGAGGAGGAGGAGCGATGAAGGAGCTGGAGGCGCCCTGATACGCCATCAGACTGATCTCCCGCTGTCTCTGCTCCTGCTGCAGACGCATCTTCACACGCCGGTGTCGGTACGCGCAGCAGCAGCTCAGCATGATAATGAGGGTCCAAACCAGCCAGAACCCTGCAAACACACAACCTTCATCATCATCTCTTCAGTGCAGTGGATGATGGGATTTATACTGCAGACGTGAAGCGCTCACATCTGTCAAATGCTGCTCATCAACATCTCCGGTGTTTTCAAATGCTATCAAACATGTCGTTTTCATGATCTTGTGTGAATTGAGGGACTTCACGGGATATTTGTACTTTTAAAAAATCATTTATCACAGGCCGCAGCCATTTAAGAAGAACTAGTGAAGACAAAAAGGTGATTAAAAATAGAGATGCAACGATATATCGACCAACAATCGGCATCGGCCGATAAAAGCTATTGTTATCACTATTGGCCGCTTGTTTAAAGCTGCCGATGATCAGGGCCAATTATATCCTCTCAATCAAAAGGGTGCAGAAAAACGTGTTCAGACTGCAACTCATACACACTGTGTGAGGTTCTTTTTGACCCTATGAATCACCTGTAGTTCAAGTCAAGGTTACCAGGTCTGCGTTTTTTTTCCTACATCAAATATTATTAGCTCCTCCCATCCAATAATCGCAAAAAGATTTCTGCTTTATTACTTCTGATAAGAAATAAAGTTTCAGTTTTCAAATTCTTCAAATTTTATAATGAAATTCAAACAATAAATGGTGTTGATGGTCTTAAATAGCTCTTCAATAGTTATATCTCAAAAAACATGCATGAACATCGAAAGGTATGGTGAAAGATATAGCACAACTTACTGTCTCATGTAATCACTTTATTTGTGTTTCAAACGCGGTCAATAAAACAGCTTGTGAACAATGTCACATCATGTCACTTTTACCTCAGGAGTGTTTTGCAATGTTCACAGTTCCTTAGCTATCTAACGTTATATATAAAAAAAACACCAGAGAGGAGCTTATTTACTGTTAATTACATGTTTGTGTAAATTTGCCATGAAGACAACAAGTGCTTATGAAAACTACCTTATGTGATACTAAGTTTTGTATATTTCAGTTTTTATTTGAGTGTAATTATTATATCTTAAAAATAAACAGCAGCTGAATATAATACCTGTGTTGTTCATTGTAACCTCTAATATTGTAGTGTACCAAGTATAATGTTGTATAGTTTGCAACATTATTTGGGAGAGATTTTTTTTTCCTTAAAGGGTTAGTTCACCCAAAAATGAAAATAATGTAATTTATTACTCACCCTCATGTCATTCCACACACGTAAGACCTTTGTTCATCTTCAGAACACAAATTAAGATATTTTTGTTGAAATCCGATGGCTCAGTGAGGCCTGCATAGCCAGCAAAGACATTTCCTCTCTCAAGATCCATTAATGTACTAAAAACATATTTAAATCAGTTCATGTGAGTACAGTGGTTCAATATTAATATTATAAAGCGATGAGAATATTTTTGGTGCGCCAAAAAAAAATAAATTACAACTTATTTAGTGATGGCCGATTTCAAAACACTGCTTCATGAAGCTTCGGAGCATAATGAATCAGTGTATCGAATCATGATTCAGATCGCGTGTCAAACCGCCAAACTGCGGAAATCACGTGACTTTGGCGCTCCAAACCACTGATTTCGACACACTGATTCATCTGTGGTCCGAATCTTCCTGAAGCAGTGTTTTGAAATCAGCCATTACTATACAAGTCGTTATTTTTTTTTTTTTTTGGAGCACCAAAAATATTCTTGCCGCTTTATAATATTAATATTGAACCACTGTACTCACATGAACTGATTTAAATATGTTTTTAGTACATTAATGGATCTTGAGAGAGGAAATGTCATTGCTTCCTATGCAGGCCTCACTGAGCCATCGGATTTCAACTAAAATATCTTAATTTGTGTTCTGAAGATTAACGAAGGTTGGAACGACATGAGGGTGAGTAATTAATGACAGAATTTTCATTTTTGGGTAAACTAACCCTTTAAGAAAAACCAAACTATCGGTATCGGCCGATATCATTCTGAATAATCGGCAGAAAAAATTTAGTATCGGTGCATCCCTAATTAAAATATGTCATCAGGCACATATATATACATGTTTTGACAAAATCATGAATCTGCCGGTGTGTTTGTGTGCGTGTGAAACAGATGAATCTGCTGGACTCACACCACAGCTCGTAATAGTACGTGCAGCACTCGGTCTCTCCGCAGCAGTAGCCCATCTCACAACGGTACTGTTCATTGTTCACCCCGAAACAAAACTCCTTCCCCTGTCAAACAAACAAGCATTCAGTGAAATACAGACGAGCTCACATCAGTTTACATCAGTGTTTGAGTCTGACAGAAAACACTCAAAACACTGAGAGAAAGAGTCTGATCCTCTAGAACTAGTACAAAGACAAATTCATCCTTTGAAAGCCAGTTGTCAAACATTCAACTATTGTGCTCAAGGTAAAACTGAAATAAAAGAGTCAATAAATAAGTATAAATAAAAATGAGCCCCAATACTGTGTAGATTAACCGGAAACACTGTCAGTCTTTGTTGATTTGCGATGGAACACAATAACCTTTAACAACAAACAGTACAAATTAAACCCTAAACCTTACAAAAAGACACAAACCCGGCGAACACACCAAAACACAAGTCAAAACGATCAATAAGCACAAATCTTTTCATCTAATCTGCTCAAATGTCTGTGATTTAAACATTTATGTCGATCCTAAATACCCAGTAAGAAGCAGGATGACGAATATTAGGCTTCGGTTACCATTAAGCCCGTGTTTTGTGGCTTTATGTCAGTTGTTTATCGAGGCCTCCAAACCCCGATCTCGAGTTCAAGCACTCGCCGCCTCAGAGGCCGCGCCGCCGGCTTACCTGAACTAAACACGCCCCTGTGCAGAGAAGCCCCACGACGGAGCGCAGCATCTTCTGCGGCATCTTTCTGCGCTTTTCTTTCCAAACTCAAGCTTAATCATAAAGCTTTAGTTGAACAGACGCGATGAACGCCCGCGCGTCATGTCTGTGTTGATGAATGTGATTAGATGTGATCCACAGAGGGCAGCAGCATCACATTCAGCCCGACAACAATCACTGCAACAACACACGGAAACACATCCACTGCCTGTCATGCGTGTGTCGTTGTATTTATCAAATTTGATCATATTATAAATTCTTTTCAGTAATTTTTTTTTTTTTACAACAGGCGCAGTTAACTTACACATTTCAAAACATCGAATGATACAAATACATAATATTTTTAATATATGATTATGTAGTTTTTATGAGATACCGACATATTTGCAATGCATATTGTAAGATATTTAAAATGTTTTTTTTTTTTTTTAAATGTGCACGCGGAATGAGAACATGACGTCAACCGGATGACATCAAATGCGCGTTCTGCGAGACAGCGGGAGCGCGCAGTGAGGAATGGTGAGTATCTCCGCTGGTATTACACACACACATACACACTCTCATATCTCATTCATATATATGAAGAACATAATGTCTCATTTTGCTATTTATTTAACAGTTTTCTAGCGGTTTGTGTTCATTATGAAACCGATTCACTGTGTGAAGAAACGCGTTTATTCTTTATAGTATTAAAGAACAGCGCTCGCAATAGATTTAACAATAACACGTTACAGATAATTAGAAAACTGCTTGTTTTCAATGTTATTAAAAACTGTAAATCTGTTATAGCCTATTATTATGTTTTCAGTTAGCTCAATAAGCAACAGAAGAGCCTCAGCTGAACTCACGTGGTGCTTTTTCATTTTTCTAATTTAAGTTACACAAGATATTATATCATGTAAGAGTAGATAGAGGACATTTTAAATCAGAGTGTTTGTTTAGTGTTCACTGCACATATGGCGCAGAAACTGGGTTATTTTTGTTAGCAGCTCCCTGTTAAATCTGTGTCAATCCTAATCAAAGCAGATGATTGGTTCATCCGATCAGAGTCTCGTGTGATTGGTTCAGAAGCTTCTCTGGTCAGGCAGAAGTTCTAGACCCATTTTATGGGTCATTCTACAGCTTTTCCAGTAAAGTTATATATATAATATATAATATTTTATTTTTAAATCATGAAACTTTATGTAAAAAAATGTGTCCTGAGTTTCCATGTCACTACCAGAACAGTGTATGTTTTAGTCCATTGGTTGAGACCAATTTTAACCACACCCCTACATTTATGATCAGAAAATATTGGGTGTTATTCCATAAAATGTAGTTTTTATGTGTGTACAACTGTTCAGAATTGTGCTAGATAACCATGTGCTGATTATCATCTTTGATCGGCTCAAAAGTATCTAAAATTGTCACTACAATTCTTGACTGTTTCGGTAGTGACATCGTTTTTGGTAGTGAAAAAAGGGAACAAATAATTGTTTATTTAGAGGAAATAAACAAAATTTTAGTACAGTTTTGCAAATTATTAGTATTTTAAAGGTGCCGTAGAACGTCTTTTCAAAAGATGTAATATAAGTCTAAGGTGTCCCCTGAATGTGTCTGTGAAGTTTCAGCTCAAAATACCCCATACATTTTTTTTAATTAATTTTTTTAACTGCCTATTTTGGGGCATCATTAACTATGCACCGATTCAGGCTGCGGACCCTTTAAATCATGCGCTCCCTGCCCCACGAGCTCTCGACTATAATACAGTGCATTTACAAAGTTCACACACAGCTAATATAACCCTCAAATGGATCTTTACAAGATGTTCGTCATGTATGCTGCATGCATGCTTCGGGTCATGTGACATGAGTACAGTATTTATTTGGATGTTTACATTTGATTCTGAATGAATTTGAGGCTGTGCTCCGTGGCTAAAGCTAACATTACACACTGTTGGAGAGATTTATAAAGAATGAAGTTGTGTTTATGAATTATACAGACTGCAAGTGTTTAAAAATGAAAATAGCGACGGCTCTCGTCTCTGTGAATACAGTAATAAACGATGGTAACTTTAACCAACAGTAGCATACATTAGCAACATGCTAACGAAACATTTAGAAAGACAATTTACAAATATCACTAAAAATATCATGATATCATAGTCTGGCTATCACCAGACCAAGCTCAATTTTAAATTGAACATTGGTCTGGGGAGTTTGCTATGTATTTCCTACTGCACAAGAAGCGTGATCAACGAGCATTAGTCACGCAATTGGATAGTCCTTCAACCAATCAGATCAACGATCTGGGTGACGTACTTTGCAGAGCGATGCGAAAACTCCAGACAGGTTTACCGTGTGTCTCAATCAGCTCCCTAGTTCAGTAGTCAGGGCACTGATCAGGGAATCAGCCACATTCACTTGCATGATATACTGATTCACGACCTAGGGAGACGCAGGGTTAGTTTGTATTTGTTTGTAGCATTGATCCGCGGTTTGCAGAAGCAGCAATGGCATCGAGCGATTTTTGCAGGTTGTGCAAAAAAACATGAAAGTGATCGGTATTTACACCCACTCGAGCAATTTGTTTGCTAACTAAAGAAGTCATTCAGCTTCGTCGAGAGGTTAAAAGGCGACTCTGATACTGTTCTGGTTCAGTGTAAATGAACGCGGAATATAGCCGCCCTAAACTACGTCATTGTCATGACAACCAAAAAGAATTCCAGTCAGCTCAGGCGGCGCGAGATTCAAGAAGCAGGGAGACGAAACATATAGAGCAAATAATAAAAATATTGTCTACCATCAAGGGGCATTGAAGTAAAAGAGTCCTGTACTCACATCGTGAAGCAAACCACCAAAATAACAGCAGAGAATCATTGTGTGTCATCAATCACTGTTTGTAATCTTCCTATGAAGAGACTGTCAGATCAACGCTCTGCTACATTTCTCTCAGATAAGGTAAATGCTTAACCCAGTCAGCGTCACTGTGATTATTATTTTGGAGTGACGGGTAGATCAGATAGAGTTTGAAAGCTGTTTGCCGTCGCTTCTCTATCGTCATTGTGTTATACCCGCCAATAGCGAGCAAGGTGGATAAGCCAGTCTGTGATTGGTTCCCGCAAAAGTGTAACAGCGCAGCAGAAATGAATGCACCGGTTTCCAGACTGAGTTGCCGAGCGAAATCAAATCGGCGGCAGATCAGGCTGGGTTTACCCAGACTAATGTAATCATGGATCATGTCAGTTATTATTGTAGCTATTGTTCTTGCTTGCTTATCTAGTCTGATGATTCAGCTGTGCAGATCCAGACATTAATACTGGCTGCCCTTGTGTAATGCCTTGAATATGGGCTGGCATATGCAAATATTGGGGGCGTACATATTAATGATCCCGACTGTTACGTAACAGTCGGTGTTATGTTGAGATTCGCCTGTTCTTCGGAGGTCTTTTAAACAAATGAGATTTATCTAAGAAGGAAGAAGCAATGGAGTTTTAGACTCACTGTATGTCATTTCCATGTACTGAATAACTCTTGTTATTCAACTATGCCAAGGTAAATTCAATTTTTGATTCTAGGACATGTTTAATATGTAAAAATTTTTAATCGTTATTGATTACCTGTGAATTTTTTTTTTAAATAGCAAAAAATATATTTACAAGATAGATGTAAGTAAAATCTTAATAGGTAAATGTAACCCTTCTTATTAAATTATTTATTATTGTGTTTCGGTAGTGACCAATTTGGGGAGAGAAAAAATATTCCAAAACCTTCTAAAAATACAGTTTTTTCAACTGCTTACACACATTTTCAAAACTTTGCCTCTTTTTTTCAAAACTTTACACTCAAATCTAAGAACTGCACACACAAAATGAAAGCACTGCATTCAAAATATCTCCAACACATCTCAAAAACAAACATTTGTCTTACGTTGCAAACATAATATTCTATTTTTGGATATATCATATACACAAACTTTCATTCAAAACCTAAAGCTTTTCTTTAATGAGCTTCTGTGTACATTTCTGTACAGGATTGAAAGTAACTGTCAGAGAGATAAACCCCAATTCACAGTAAACCCGAAAGCAAGATTGAAACAAAACTATTCATTTTTTTTCTATAATCATTTGTGGTTGTGAATACAGTATTACACAGTACGAAAGAACAGAAAAACATCAACTATGTGTAGTTGGACAGACACAATGTTTGTGTTTGAAAAAGGAAATCAAAATACTTCTTGTTAGATTTTTTTGTGTTACATAGAGAATTGTGTTGTGTTTTGCAAAAAGTGTTTTATGAAATTGAAAACTGACTCAAAGGCTGAGAATTAGTGTATGGTTTTGCAGATTTGTTGTGTGGTTCTGCTGTTTGAGTGTCAGGTTTCAGAAATTGTGTGACAAGTAAAGATTGTGTGTGTAAGCAGTTGAAACAAAATTGTAACTGCACAATTACTGGAAATGTGTACCTTGGATAATATATAATTTGCATACATACAAAATTTGTGAAAAAAGACGTTTCAAGACGTTTCCATTTGATACAATGTACTTACTACGGAAGAGGATTAGGGCCAAGCAATAATAAAAAAATAAAACCATCTAGAGATTAAAGTTGTTACATTTCGAGAAAAATGTCGAGATAAAATGTTGAGAATAAAGTCATTAAATTACGAGAAAAAAGTCGTTAAATTACGAGAACAAACTCGTTAAATTTTGAGAAAAAAATGTCAAGATAAAATGTTGAGAATAAAGTCATTAAATTACGAGAACTCGTTAAATTTCGAGAAAAAAGTTGAGATAAAATGTTGAGAATAAAGTCATTAAATTATGAGAATAAAGTCGTTAAATTACGAGAACAAACTCGTTCAATTTTCGAGAAAAAAGTCGAGATAAAATGTTGAGAATAGTCATTAAATTATAAGAAAAATGTCGTTAAATTACGAGAACAAACTCATTAAATTGCGAGAAAAAAATGTTGAGATAAAATGTTGAGAATAAAGTCATTAAATTATGAGAAAAATGTCGTTAAATTACGACAACTCGTTAAATTTCGAGAAAAAAGTCTAGATAAAATGTTGAGAATAAAGTCATTAAATTATGAGAATAAAGTCATTAAATTACGAGAAAAAAGTCGTTAAATTACGAGAACAAACTCGTTAAATTTTGAGAAAAAAATGTCAAGATAAAATGTTGAGAATAAAGTCATTAAATTACGAGAAAAAAGTCGTTAAATTACGAGAACAAACTCATTAAATTTTCGAGAAAAAAGTTGAGATAAAATGTTGACAATAAAGTCATTAAATTATGAGAAATGTTGTTAAATTACGAGAACAAATTCGTTAAATTTCGAGAAAAAAAAGTCGAGATAAAATATTGAGAATAAAGTCATTAAATTATGAGAAAAATGTTGTTAAATTATGAGAACAAACTCGTTAAATTTCGAGAAAAAAATGTTGAGATAAAATGTTGAGAATAGAGTCATTAAATTATGAGAAAAAAGTCGTTAAATTACGAGAACTCGTTAAATTTCGAGAAAAAAGTTGAGATAAAATGTTGAGAATAAAGTCATTAAATTATGAGAATAAAGTCGTTAAATTACGAGAACAAACTCGTTCAATTTTCGAGAAAAAAGTCGAGATAAAATGTTGAGAATAGTCATTAAATTATAAGAAAAATGTCGTTAAATTACGAGAACAAACTCATTAAATTGCGAGAAAAAAATGTTGAGATAAAATGTTGAGAATAAAGTCATTAAATTATGAGAAAAATGTCGTTAAATTACGACAACTCGTTAAATTTCGAGAAAAAAGTCTAGATAAAATGTTGAGAATAAAGTCATTAAATTATGAGAATAAAGTCATTAAATTACGAGAACAAATTCGTTAAATTACGAGAATAAATTCATTAATTTAATGACTTTATTCTCAATTTTTATCTCAACTTTTTTTTCGAAATGTAACATTTTTTTCATAATTTAACGAATTTGTTCTCAACATTTTATCTAAACTTTTTTCTCGAAATTTAACAAGTTTTTTCTCGAGATGGTTTTATTTTTTTATTATTGCTTGGCCCTAATCCTCTTCTGTAACTTACAGTGTACATACATTTAAAAAAAATAAATAAATACCTGCATGTAATTGCAGCTATATTTAATTTCTATGTATGTGTGTGTGTGTGTGTGTGTGTCAGGGCCTGCTGTCAGTCTTAAGGAGACTGAAACACTCTCCTGAGCAGGAGGTCCGGATCCTCCTACTGGGTTTGGATAATGCAGGCAAAACCACCTTACTGAAGCAGCTGGCGTCTGAAGACATCAACCACATCACTCCTACACAGGTCAGCGAGAATCAGTGTCACACTTTATCTGATCTGACTCTCCGTCCACATCTGCAGCGGTTCTCAACATGCTCATGTCTCTCTCAAAAGGGCTTCAACATAAAGAGTGTCCAGTCTCAAGGGTTCAAGCTGAACGTGTGGGACATCGGTGGACAGCGGAAGATCCGGCCGTACTGGAGGAATTACTTTGAGAACACAGATCTCCTGGTCTCATTAGCCTTCATTTCTTATATTTTGCAAACAGTTTTCCCAGTACAGCCTCATTACTGTTCAGGCCAACATTCGTTTACTCTTTTAATTCATGTTCTTGGTCTCATCGTGAACGATTAATCAGTGACGTTATTTTAAAGAAAGTAATGTTTGACTTTTATCAAACTGTAATAATTCTCTTCTGCTGACGTTACTCATGTGAATCTGAAGTCAGAATAGCTGTTTACTCATGTAATGCAGCCTTGCCAATAGTTAACATACTGTAGTAGTTCAACAATGCTCATTAACGTTTTAATCAGGAGTGTAAAATACTCAAGTAATTTTAAGTTTCAGTGCAGCTTCAAAGAGCTCTACATGATCCCAGATGAGGAATAAGAGTCTTATCTAGAGAAAGGATTGTTAATTTTCTAAAAAAATAAAAGTATATATACTTTTTAACCACAAATGCTCATCTTGCACTAGTGTCCATGACTTCACGCATTACGTAGTCACGTTGGAAAGGTCACATGTGACGTAGGCGGAAGTACTGAAAAACTCCATCTCATTTTCTCCTCCAACTTCAACATCATCCGACATCGTTGTTTTACCTTTTTTTGTAAAGGGCGTTTGACTTAGTCTTTGTATGTTCACTACTTCCGCCTTCGTCAAGCATGACCTTTCCAACGTGACTACGTAATGCGTGAAGTCATGGACACTAGTGCAAGATGAGCATTTGTGGTTAAAAAGTATATATACTTTTATTTTTTTTAGAAAATGGCAGATGGTTTCTCTAGATAAGACTCTTATTCCTCGTCTGGGATCATGTAGAGCTCTTTGAAGCTGCACTGAAACTGACATTTGGACCTTCAACCCGTTGAACCCCTCACTGGTCCCTTCACTAGTCCATTATATGGAGAAAAATCCTGGAATGTTTTCCTCAACAACCTTCATTATAAGACTGAAGAAAGACATGAACATCTTGGATGACATGGGGGTGAGTAAATGAAGAGTTCAGATGCAAAAGCCTCTAAATGCCATCTGAAATTTTCTTCTAAAATAAACATTTTTATCAAGCTTGTAAGTTTATGTTCAGTTATTTTACTTTAATGGCAATGAAAATGACCTATTAATTGACATTAGAGTGAAATTACTGAACATAAACATACAAGCTTGATAAAAATGCTCATTTTAGAAGAAAATTTCAGATGGCATTTAGAGGCTTTTGCATCTGAACTCTTCAAATTATCAGGAAATTTTAATTCTGAAGTGAACTAATCCTTTAATGCACTATTTTGAGGGATTTGTACTTGTGAGATTTAAACTGAATACTGTACTTTTTACAATTTGTACTCCTTGCAATTTTATTCCGACTTTTAAAAGTACTCATTTCACTTCTGCAGGGGTGTTTCGAGGTTTGACTTATTTTTTTAACATTGAAATCAATTGGTCAGTGGTAACTATCAACTACATTGCATGACAGTAAAATATCCATATTTTACAAGTTATGAAGTAAAATATATAGTTTCCACCAGACCACCTTCCGTATATCGCGTCTGATAAGCTTTTTTTATAAGTTGAATAGGAAAGGCATAGGATGTAGCATAAGCGTTTTGAACTGTGAGAGTTTTACACTTTCTTTGTAAGTTGAATACGGAAGGCGGTCTGGCGGACGCTAGATATTTGACTTTATTAGTTGTTAAATATGGATATTTCTCTTACACAAACACATTGGTTCACTTCAGAAGGCCTTTATTAACCTCCCGGAGCCGTGTGGAGTACGTTTATGATGGACTGAGACACTTTCTTCAGCTTCATACTCGTTGGTCCCGTTCACTGCCATTATAAAGTTTGGACACGTCAGGATATTTATTATTAAAACTCTGATTGTGTTCATCAGAAAGAAGAAAGTCATATACATCTGGCTTGAGGGTGAATAAAGCTTGGGGTAATTTTCATTTGAAAGTGAACTAATCCTTTAATTTCTTTGTTAATATTTTTTGACATTCTTACCAGGCAGTGGATAAGTGTTACTGTAATTATATTAAAATATTATAGAAATGGTTCATAATGCTTAAACAAGAAACTCCTCTCTCGTTTTTATTTCTGCTAACACAAATTAAGATATTTTAGTTAGAATCCGATGGCTCAGTGAGGCCTGCATTGCCAGCAATGACATTTCCTCTCTCAAGATCCATTAATGTACTAAAAACATATTTAAATCAGTTCATGTGAGTACAGTGGTTCAATATTAATATTATAAAGCAACGAGAATAT